>NC_142028.1:13818230-14120730 GCF_982192425.1 Myodes glareolus
GAGCACGGTAACCTTTAATTTGTGCGTCTCTAGGTACTAGAAACATGGGCGCAATATAAACTGGTATTTTTCTTTATTTTGTTATCTGGTGCTAATAAAGTTCACATTTTCAAACACAAGCCTGTATTAAAGCCAAAGGGACTGTATATGACTATATATGTCAATTGTGCATAGTTCACAAGGATTAAAGCTCGCTTATTACAATTTACTTTTCTTAGTAAAAAATAAAATTTAGTAATCCAAAGGTATTAAAGTGAGAATGCATCGGTCAATGTAAATGATACAAAGATAGGTTTGTTTTTTTTTTCAAACATCAATATTTCTAAGGTTGAAGAAATTGCTCTGTGGTTGAGAACTCTTGTTATTTGTGCAAAGGACTAGGGTTCAATTCCCAGAACCCACTCAACAGTTTCACAACCCACTAAAACTCCATTTGCACATAATCTGATGCCTTCCCCTTGCTACTGTGAGCAGATATATAAACATGCTCATTCTCACTCATAGACAAACACCAACACATATACATCACTAATAAAAGTAGTCTTTTGAGATTTGGCATCATAGAAATGGCAGTATATTGTTATAGCATGTATACTTGTTTATATTTAACATAAGTATGAAGAAGATCATATAATGTTTCTTGTAAATATATCATTGTTCTTTAAGTACTTTGACATGTTATAAGATGCAGGTTATACAGATGGTGGTATAATTACTACATAATGAAAGCTAAACATGAAAAAATGGTTTGAAGTTATAAAATGTTGTGAATGAAATCCAAAGTCATACATTGTTGTAAAATTATAGTATACAAAAAGCTTACCAGCAAATTAACAAAATTAACAATGCATAATAAAATTGAAAAATAGAGACAAATTAAAGATTATCTTAAATTCTGTGCTTGCTTTGCCAACACATATATTAAAATTGGAATTCTACAAATAAGATTAGCATGGCCCTTGTGCAAGGATGACACACAAACTTGTGAAGCATTCCATACTTTTAGGCAAACAACAAGATGTCCAAGAAGAGTCTCACTGAGGGCCAAGCATCAATGTTGTATCAGCGACCAGACTCAAAATAGCTCAATGTCTCTGTAATGAACACTTGCACGTTGTGGGACAATGCTCTTTTATCCTGTCACTTGTATTATTTTTAATAAAATGCTGTTTGGCCAGCAGCCAAGCAGGAAGTAGAGGTGGGGCAATAAGAATTCTGGGAAGAGGGAAGCACAGTTTGCAGTTATGACCCAGACACAGGGGAAGCAAGATGTGACTTCCTCGCTGAAAAAGTTACCAAGTCACATAGCTAACACAGACAAGAATTATGAACTAATATAAGTTATAAAAGTAAATAAAAATCTGAAGTACCAGGACAACGAGTTTATAATTAACGTAGACTTCTGTGTATTTCTTTGGAACTGAATTACTGCAGGACTGGGCAGGACAGAAACCTCAGACAACACTTGCACATAAAAATATATGGGTAAATGTGTTTACTGCATGACTCTCTGTGACACATTACAGCTTCCATAATGGTATCTCCCCATTTTCTCTTTCCTTTTTTTTTTCTTCTAAATTTTATTTTATTTTATTTTGGTGGGGAGGTTGCTCGGATGAAGGACAGATGCAAAAGAATAGGAAATGAGTGAGACTGGGATGCCTAATGTGAAAAACACAAAGAATAAATAAAAAGGAAGTTTAAAAATTGTCTTAAATTCTGGAAGTATACATTAAATTTGCTAGTATTCTCAACTTTCATCTTACCCATAATCAACACATTGTTTTTATTTTGAAATACAGGTGCTTTCTATAGATTTCTTCACTTGTGTTTTTCTAATCAAACCATTATCTGGATAACAATGGAAATGTGTCAACATTTTTCGTTCCTCATATCTTTGATCACACACCTACAACTTCAGATTCAATTAAAAATTACAAACTAAATGCCCCTCAACTGAAGAATGGATAAGGACAATGTGGTACATTTACACAATGAAGGACTAAATAGCAGAAAAAAATAACAACATCTTAAATTTTGCAGGAAAATGGCTGGAGCTAAAAAGCATCATTTTGAGTGAGGTAACCCAGACACAGAAAGACAATTATCATATGTACTCACTCATAGGTGTCTTTAAACATAAAACAAAGAAAACCAGCCTACAAACCACAATCCTAGAGAAGTTAGACAATAATGAGGACACTAAGAAAGATTTACATAGATCTAATCTACATGGGAAGTAGAAAAAGACAAGATCCACTGAGTAAATTGGGAGCATGGGGACATTGGGGGAAGGATGAAGGGGGAGGGGAGATTCAGGAAGGGGAGCAAAGAAAAATGTAGAGCTTAATAAAAATCAATAAAAATATTATAATCTGTGAAAAAGTTGTTTTCTGTGATCAAGGATCACAATGACTAGATTAAGGGATATCCAGATGGATGATAAAGTACTATATTTTAGAATATCTATAAGAGGATTTTCAGAAGAAATTGTGCCTAAAATCAGTGGATTGGATAAGTAAGAGATACCTTTACCTTTGAGTGGTCATTATCCAATAGACTGAGTCTAGTGTTTAGATGAAAGAAAAGATAAAGGAAAGGCAATCCCCCAACGTAGATGTGAGTCATCTATTTAGGCATCCATCATTCATAAGCACAATGTTTTAACGACTCTTCTTATTTCTGGGTTAAAATAATACTATATTATTCTCTACTCACAATTACCTCAAATAATACAACAAAAGAGAAATAGGATTATATGCACTATAGGTAAAATTCTAAAATAGCCCCTCCAAAATCCCTCCTTCCTGTTGTATATAAGTAGCCTTTTCTGAAGATAGATAAGATACCATGCTAATTGCTACCAATGATTTAATGAGGATCAATTTGCTCATTGAAGTTGTAACTCTCAAACAGATGAAAAAAGAGAGGTCAACCCTAGAGTTTTGGAGCAGCAGAGGCATAGGGGAATGTCTCACAAACCAAGAAGCTTACAGCTCTAGACTATGAGAAATGAGGGTTCATTATTCCAAGATCTCAAAGCCAGAGAAGTACTACTTTAGGTACTCAGGACATAGGCTTGATATCCTTTGCTTTGCATGCCACCAGCCCAGCTCTATATAATTAAGAAAGTGGACACTATACACAAAGATGGATGGCTCACTTAATTAAGAAACTAAAATACAAATAAGTGTGCATTATCATATTAAAAGATAGCAATGGAGAACCGCTAATGTATATGAAGATTTTATCATTTATTATAAATGGAAAAGTGTGAAGAAGTACTATTTTAGAAGTTCAGTGAAATAAAGAATAAAAATAAGTAAAGGATAACATACCAAAGTAAACCATAATCAAAATCCCAGAAATTATGACAAGGAAAAGAAATAAGCTCAAGGATTTCCCAATTTAAAAGAAATAAACCTTACAGTAGGGAAATGTTAGAATGACAATGGATTTTTGCTTTGGGTAAGGTCTTCCTGTGTAGCCAAGGTTGCCCTAGTCTTTCAGTGTAGCTCAGACCCTTGAGTTCATGGTTCTCTTCCATCAGCCATGTGAGGACTGAGATTACAGGTGTATGCCAGAGTGCCTGATCTCTCCTTTCCTCTCATTGTTAATAATGAATCTTCTGCTTTTAGGAAACACACACACACACACACACACACACACACACAGAGAGAGAGAGAGAGAGAGAGAGAGAGAGCGCCCTGGCACTCTTTCACTTTCTTCCTTGTTCCTGCTTTATCAGTTCAGGACTCAAACCATGGTACTGTCAATGCTCACAAGGCTCTTATTCCTCAATTAAATTTCTCTCAAACATTCTAATAGACAAGTGTGTGAAATGATCTCAAATCCATTCAGAGGGCTAGTAGCAATATCCCATCAAAGTAATCAAATACACTTAGGACTAAGTTGACACTTTGCCTCTCCAACTCCCGAAGCGCTTGATAACTTTAAGGCTTGATGCCCACTGGAGATGTGCAAACAGGAGCTTGCACACGTAACTGCTGAGAAAAGTGAGGAGAAGGCACAGAGCTGCCTGGAAACGGAGAAATGGTACTTAACACAGAACTACAAAGGACAGGCTTCCAAAAGCAGGCGGAATTTATACAGGACTATTTGCTGAGATAAACAGTAACAGCCGCTTCATAGAATATCTCCTATAATATTTGTACACGCATGATATTTTACCACACATTTGGATTGTGGACTGCCTCTACAGAACGTTTAACCCAACCTTTCCTTCACACCCTTACAAATGCTGTGCTTAAAACTCTATAGTTAGTATCTTTGAAATGGTCAAGAGTACAAGGTTTCATTATTAACTATAGTGAAACTATACTTTTGATTCAATAATATTCTATTTATTTATTCTGTGAGTGTGTGTATCCCAGAGCTAATACATAAGACAGAGAAAAACTTGTGGGAGTTGCTCCTACCCTTCTACTATGTATGACTCAGGATAGAATTCACATCCTGAGCTTTGGTGAAAGTAAATGATCCATCTCACTGGTCTCCAGCTATAATTTTAAACACAATTTTGAAAGTGAAAAAAATAGCACATTGATGAGAACACTCGTATTATAAAAATATCACAAATGTATGAAGAAACAATTTCAGAAAGATAATACCTATGGGTCAGTGCTTTTGTACATTTAAATATTTATTAATAATTTAGATAATTTCCAAATCTCTATAGTGAGCACATGTAAACATTTAAATTACAAATTTTGTAATAGCATAACTGTTTCAGGGATAGCCTAACACCCAGCTTCTCAAAGCAGGGAGAACAGCAAAGCAACAAAGTAAATCCCACAGCAGCAAAGCAAAGCTTTTCTATTATGAGCCTGGACCTTAAAAAAAAGTTTTTGACATTTGTTCTCCATTTGAGCTGAGTGGAAAGCACCACTTGAGATAATTTGTCATTTTGATTTATTATAAAGATTGAAAGTACAGCTCAATATAGGACTCAACATGGCCTCCTCTTCTCAGAAGTGTCCAATCTGGCCTCCTCAGCATCTCAGGATTCTTTATGCAGATCCACAGTGATGGCAGAATAAATTCCCTTTAACTTTTGTAGATTTCATTCTCTATATCTAACGTGATGATATTGATGCCAGCCAGATAAGAATTTGCAAAAATAATTCTCACAGAAATGTGTGGAGCATATTCCTCTTGCTGAATGTATATACACCATACATATACATATTATAATTGAAATAAACTGTCTGTGTGTAAATATAGATACAGATTGCATACCCTTAAAATGGCGATAAGATCTCACATTGACTAATACAAATGCATTTTGCAAATGACATTTTTTTTAAGAGAGAGGATTAGATTTTCTCAGAAATGAAATTTGTAAGGCCCCAATATTTTCCATTTTACATAGATAATTTTAAGACCAAACAGAAGGGATTTAAATTTTTTATTTTATTAATAACGTGTGATTTATTTTGGGTACCAAAGCGATCTTATTATTTTAAGATGGTCAGAGATATATGCAAGAAAGAAAGAAGGCCAAGATTCAAGGAAAGAGACTGGAATACAACATGCCCACACAGACTTGAAACAATCTGGTCATCGGGTAACAAAATAACAGGTTTCTCTACACATTTCCACAGCCTCCAAGAACAGTCACTGAATGCTAGCACACAAACAAAAGGGACATATTGCAGAGGTGACTCTTCCAGCTGGGAATATGAAAGGCTTGACCAGCCAAAGTCAACGTTTGTCAAAGCCCTACCATGAAAAACTCACTCTCTTTCTAAGGAAAAGTGGCACGTTTGAATATGTGGCAAAATTTCCATTTTTAAACAGTCACTCATATCCCTCAAAATAACCACAAACTTTCCATTTTTTATATAAACCCAGTTTTTCATAAATATCTGTCTTGCTTGCATTTGCATATGGGCCACTGTCTTTCCATAAAGTTAACTCATGTGATGTAGTCTGCGTGGGTAAATGTGGAAAGTCTCTCAGATGGCTTGGATGAATTAGGAGGAAATTAGTTTGCATCCCCTCATCCAAGTAGATTGTCACAATCTGTGCATTTTACTTCCCTTGTTATCATATTTATCTCAAAATTCAGATGCCCTCCTCTCCTTTACCCATCTCCTGGTGAAAACAAACAGGACAGATCAAGGGGACATAATCACCTCATGGTCCTATTTAAGGATCAGACAGTAGTTAAGAGACTGAGTGCAAGAATGAGTATTATTGGTTTAAATCTGGCATGTGACCTTGACGCGAGGTACCTTGGGAGATGCCCAAGAAAATCTCAATCAAAGCCCTAAGTACAGAAAAGCAAATGGCCTTGCTGTCCTGTTTGAATATTGCTGAATCTGGTGTCTGTCAAGATGTCCCTTCAATGGAACCTCTACTTACAGGGACTGCCAATAGGCGACAAAAATAGGCACCTTCACAGTTTGTTTATAGGAATATGGCTGATCTCACTTCTGAGGAAGTTTGTATTTGACACAATACTTATGTACTGTATTAAAACACGATTATTCTTATTCACACCAAACAATTAAGAGGGTTGTGGATTTCAAGCTCACAGTGAAAATTATTTTTCACTTATAGTTCCAAGGGAGTCTTTCCCTAAACTTCCTTCCACCAACTGCCAGACAATAGAAGACTAAAGTCTTAATCTTCAACTCTGATTTTCTCCGCAAATGAGACTAGCCACAAGAACTCAAAATAATTGAGATGCGAAGATGGTCCTCGTTCTCCTAAATTGTGTTAACTTCATCTTGTTTGTGTCTCCTATCCTTTTACATCTTTATGATGATTATGTCCTAAGATGATGGTCAGTTACCCATTTATATGGTTTTCTTTGTCCTTATCAATAACTATGCTGGGAGGTCTTATCTATTTCCTATCAACAATCCTATCTCAGCACGATGGTGCTCTCTCTCCCTCTCTCTCTCTCTGTCTCTCTCTCTCTCTCTCTCTCACACACACACACACACACACACACACATGCACACATACACACACACACACTCCTACATTCATAAATAAAAACAGTCTGCTGATTACTCCCATACAATATTATTTGTATATGATCTCAGAACTGATCATTGTTTATTAGACAACCAGTGGGGAGTGGTTCTTTCCTAAGGAAGGCCATTTCTCCTGATCCCAACATTCCCCATTTGCTTGAAGGTATTTGTTTAGGGTTGAGACACTGTGAGTGTTCCCTCTTCTATGGTACCATGTCTATTGTTGTCATCCTTGCTCAGGTCATGTTTAGGCAACCTTGATGATGTGACTTTGTGGGACTATTTTCTGACATGCCTAAGAGACACAATCTCACAACAAACTTTCTGCTCCTTTGGCTGTTACAATTCTTACACCCCTTCCTTTACAATGATTCTTGCTCCTTAGCTGCAGGAGTTGTTCTGTTGATATATCAGGTGGGGCTTGGCACCAGAGAATCTCTTGCTCCTCTGCATTCTGATTGGTTGTGATTTTTTTGTTACGGTCTTTATCTGTTGCAAAGAGAAATTTCTTTGATGAGAGATCATAACTTTACTTAGGTATTGGATAAATATTTAGATTTCGGTTAAGAATTATGCCAGTCTATTAGATCAGGCACACTGTCTCAGTGGGTGGACCAACCCCTCATGGTCCTGACTTTCTTGCTCAAGTTCTCCCTCCTTCTGCTCTTCAACTGAACCTTGGGAGCTAAGTCCAGTGCTCTGATGTTGGTCTCTGTCTGTATCTCCATCCATTGCCAGACAAAGGTTCTATGGTGATATTCTAGATATTCATCAGTGTGACTATGGGACAAGGCCAGTTCAGGCACCCTCCCCTCTGCTGCCCGAGGACTTGGCTGGGGACATCCCCGTGGACACCTGGGATTCCCTCTAGAGCCAAGTCTCTTGCAAACCCTAAAATGGTTCCCTTAATTAAGATATCTTCTTCTCTGCTCCTATATCCGCCCTTCCTCCATCTCAACCCTCCCAATCTCTCAAGCTCTCCCCAATCCTTCCCTTCTCCCTTCTCTCTCTCCCTCCCCGCATCCCTCACCCCCATCTATTTTGTCTGCTTCCAATTTCCGGGAGGAGCGATATATGTTTTTCTTTGGGTTCACCTTGCTATTTGACTTCTCTAGGCTTGCGAATTATAGGCTTAATGTCCTTTGTTTATGGCTAGAGTCCACTAATGAGTGAGTACATACCATATTCCTCTTTTTGGGTCTGGGTTATTTCACTCGGATAGTGTTTTCTATTTCCATCCATTTGCATGCAAAATTCAAGATGTCATTTTTTTTTAACCATTGAGTAGTACTCTAATGTGTATATGTTCCACACTTTCTGAGACAGTGTGCCTGAACTAATGGGAGCTCACCAAATCCAGCTGAACTGGGACTGAATGAGCATGGACTCTGAATGTGGGTGACAATGGGGGCTGACTGAGAAACCATTGACAAAGGCACTGGACTTGATTGCGCTGCATGTACCGGCTCTTTGGGACCCTGGTCTGTTGGTATGTACACCTTCCTAGGCCTGGATGGAAGAGGGAGGGCCTTGAACTTCCCATAGGACAGGGTACCCTTCCCTCTTTTAAGACTGGAGGGGGAGGGAGGAGGGTGTGGGGGAGTAGGAGGGGAATGGGAGGAAGTGGAAATTTTTTAATGGAAAAATAAATAAATAATAAAGAATTATGCCAGTCTAGTAAAATGGGATCTGAAGGTTGTCATCCAAGATCCATGCTTCACCAGCTTTGTGCAGTTGGCTATGTTTCCAGTATGATACATGCTTTCCCTCTTGCTGCATGAGCCTTAATCACAGCTAAAGAACTATTGGTTAATGCCATGGTACATTTGCTAATGTGCTGTCGTTAAAGTTACTTTTCACGCGGGTCTTTGATATGTTTCATAGGCTGGTTATAGGTGGGTATGATTGCTGATTGTTTTCCTCCACTGAAAGTTTGTATATCACCTTCTACCTGTATCATAAAAGATATCATAAAGGCTCAGAGAGGAGCCTTTCAGGTTAGGTGTGAGTGTGTGTTTGTGTGTGCGTGTGTGTATATGTGTGTGTATGTGTGTGTGTGTATGTGTGTGTCTCTGTGTGTGTGTGTGTGTGTGAGAGAGAGAGAGAGAGAAAGAGAGAGAGAGAGAGAAAGGGAGAGAGAGAATAATTAAAGAAAAGGAGGCTATAAATTTGAAAGAGGAAACTAGGAGAGGAGAAGATAATGTAATTATATTGTAATTTCAACAAATATTGAAAATATTACAGTGGTGAAATCACCTTGTGATACATTGTTATCTATTGAATGATGGTTCCATTTAGAGACGCCATCCATCACAGGCATGCAAAATATCACTAAATTCTTGCAGGTGATCTTACTCTGGTTAGGAAGCAGATGTACATGACCACCAGTTTGAATCCTTTGTAACCCAGGTTGCTTCCAGACCAGCATGTTTCCTTTTTCAGGGTTTCACTACACATTTCCTTTTCCTACATCTCTCAAAAGGCAGCATGTGAGGATTTCATCTCTATGAATATTGCAAGAGATATGTTAAACAATATATCAGTATAAGTAGGTGCAAAGGCTCCAATGAGATCATTTAGGATCCAGTTCCTCTGGAAGTTTTCTAGTCAGCATGACCGAAGTCAACTAACTAGGATGTCACCCAGATTTTAGTATGTAAGAAAATATAAAAAGAAAGTAGTAGATGACACACATGCTCTTACTGGAAGACAAGCCATATATGACAGATAAATCATTTATGTTAAAAGTTATTTCATCCGAAGAAATTCTTTTTGAGAGGTGCAGAAAACATTTTAGAATATGTCACTCCTAAAATGAACTAAATGGGTTATGTTTGACTGATTCATTGCATGAATATTTGTTGAACCTCAGCCATGAACATAACGAGGAACAAAGCAATTATAGCACTCTCCCTAATGGGAGCTACTAATGACTATTTTTGCTCTGGATTTATGACCTGTGAGATCTGAGGTGTTTTCAAACAATTTTTCCAAGACCTTAGTTAAGTTCTCAGCTCTTAAGTAAAATATAAATGGAAAAAGAAATGGTTTCAAGCTAATAGGATGATACCTTGAACAACAAACACCACTGAGTCTGCACATTTATATGGCTGAGTCAGTGGTCATACTCTCTGAGAGCAGAAAAAAAAAGCTGAAAGGGCTAAAGGTCATCCACTACCTAAGAAGCACTCAGGGTTCTAAACCCATTCATTCACTCCCTACCCACTGTCTATTTCTCTGCATATTTTATCTCTGTTTTCTCACACCATAGTCTCAGAAGCAGTTTCTGGAATAATGAATAGCAGACATAAGAGAAGTATAGAGATAGTCTTGTAAAGTTGTTTCTTTTTACCAAAGTAGAAGAAGCTATCAGAACCTGCAAAAACCCATTTATTTTCTCACTGAATAGAAAGGAAACCCAGGAAATCAAATACCTTCAACAGAGACTATTTGCAAAGCCAGTGTATGGTGGCTTGACTGTAATCTCAAGATATTTAAGAAGGAATCAAGAAGATCAGGGATCAAGGACATTCATGGTTACCCAGATGAGATTATTCACAGTTGTATGATATTCTTTCTCAAACAACAAGAAGAAAAGAAAAAAAACACTTCAGTAAAAATAAAAGATATCCTTAACCATCATTAAGGCATTCACGGCTAACATGATCTCTTAGAGTGTACAATATTTTTGCTGTAGCAAAATCAAGGCTTGCTTATTAAAGTAGAGGGAAAATATCATTTAGATAAGCATGCAATGCTATCTGACACATGCATCATCTATACAGGCATCATAAAAATCATTACTTTTTTAAGTGTTCATTGTTTCATCTAACTGGACGGTGGATTCCAAATTCTATGACCTTTTTAGGTAATGCTATTCATCATTGCTTCTATTTTTCTACTTTTAATCAACGGTACTTTGTGTTATCAATAATCCTGAATGCTGTGCACACTTTAGGAAATTAATGCAGCATTAAAGATTACTGACAATCTCAAATTCCAAGTGAAACCAAACTTTTCTTTCTATCATAATCTATATTGGACTCTGCCAAATTAACACCCCCCACAAACACACACACATACAGCTCACATCAAACGTAATAGTTTTCTTTGAAATTATTTTATTAGGTAAAATGGAAATAATATATTGCTTCAAGTAATATATTGAGTTAGAAATTACCAGATGTTACCCTAAGTCATCAAGTCTTGCAGGCCTGTGATTTGTAGATGAAAATGACCATGGACAGAATGAAGATATAGCTAAGGGTAGGTGAAATCAGTCAGATGATTTTCTGACACACAAACCTGAGGGCCTGAGTTCAAGTTCCCATTGCTCATACAAAATCTGGTCACAGTGATGTGTTTGCAATCTGTTGTTGAGGAACTGAGGACAGAATGGACAGGCTCTTTTGTTTCAGTTTCAGAGACTGTTCCAAGAAAACACTCATCATTGACTCTGATTTACACACACACACACACCATACACAAATAAAATAAAAGATGTGAAAGAAGGAATCCATAGCAAAAGTAAATAAATAAAAAAAGGAGAGGTCTAACCAAGAGGTGCATAAAGAAAAGGAATCATTAGCAGCAAAAGAAAAAAATAAAATAAAGTTGCAAAGTGAAAAATTACCAAATTACCCTTTCAAATTTAAAACATAATGGGCGTGAGTTCATTGCAGAAGTAGAAATAGTTCTATTGTAACAATACAGTACAATTAGGCTTGTCTGCTCTTCAAACATCTCCCGTGAATGTGTGTATATTTCTACATAATTATTCAGTTTGATACACGAATAGATAAAAATAAGTTTGAAAGGAAATCTACAAAATAATCTCACAATGATATTGATGAAATAATATTCAGTAAGATGTCACCAAACATAAATTAATGGTTAAATAAAAATGGTTAAATAAAAATAATATTCAGTAAGATGTCACCAAACATAAATTAATGGTTATATAAATAAATAATTTATATCAAATAAATTATTTGATATAAATAATTTAGGAATACAAGTGTGGTATATGATCATATAGTCTACTAAAATGAGTTATTATACTTGTACATTAAAGGGGAAAACTCATAACAATGGCTACAAGGCTGATGGAAGGCTTTAGAAAAACTTCAAAGCCCATAATGGCTACAGATCACTTAGGATATTAGAATTAGATAGATACAATTAACACATATTGTTCAGAATGGTAAAAGTGAAATGATTTAGTGGGCAAAGTGCTTTCCTTAAGATCTAAGTTCAAATCCCTATTACCTATGTAAAGCTGGGTGAAGAAGTGTAGCTCTGTGATCCCATACAGGTAAATGAAAAGCAGCCTGTATCACCCATGGAAAAATATGAAGAAAGCACCAAATAACAGTAACAAATAAAGAAGGCTATTTTTAAATGGTGAATGTGATAACTGACGGCCATGGCTGCCCTCTCTTCTGCACATGTCTGTCATGCCACCTACATGCCTGTACTTGATAAGTACATTTGTCACATCATAAGCACAGGGACAAATACACCCATTATATATGAACACAGAAAAATAAATTTAGAGATTAATAGTAAAATGTGAATGACAGCCAAGGGTATTGGTACATGCCTGAAATCCTAAGATTTCAGAGGTAGAAGCAGGGGGATTAAGAATTCAAAGCCAGTGTCAACCTCACTGACATGTGTGACATGGGCCACTGCTCCCTTAAAGAAGCAAAATGAGGCAAAGAAGAAATGCCCAGTTGCCACATTTGGTAAAAGATGCAGAGCCATTGAACCCTTATGACCCTGATGTAATTGGTAACAATTACCACAATGACTTTGGAAAGTGGATGACAGAGTCAGCAAATGCTGAATATTTCCGTCCTCAACTGCCCCTTACTTCCCTGAACTGCAGAAGATGTTTTAAATATTTTCTCTAGCTGAGTAAAGTTTCAGGAGGGTTCTTCCTCACTTTAGCATTGCTCTTGGATGCTGAACTCATTTTCTTAAACCACTTCCTTGAGAGACAACTGCAACTGTAAGCTATTCCTCTCCCTTTATGGAGCAGATGTAAATCTTTTCAAAAGTCTATTGCCAGTCTAAGAACCCAGGCCAGCTTTCTGGAAGAGTCTGGAGCCTTCTTCAGTTCCCTTTTTCCAGTATCTTTGAGTTTGTCGTATATAAATCTTTCACTTATTTCTTTATAGTCATCCCATGAGATTTTGAGCTATTGTGACAGAAGTATTATTTCCTGACTTTTTCTCAATCTGTCATTTCCCATAAATGAAGGTTGTTAAATTTTGTGTTAATTTTATATTCTGATACTTTGCTGAAAGTGTTTATGAGTTGTTTCTTAGTGGAGTTTTTAGGGTCTGTTATGTATAAAATCTTATCATCACAAATAAAGATATATTGACTTCTTCTTTTCCTAATTGTTACATCTTTGATCTCCTTTGATTGTCTTGTTGCTCTAGCTAAGATTTCAATTTCTATAATTTTTTTACGAACTTCTGTCCCCAGATTTCTGGAAACTATGCAGAACAGAAGCAGGAAGAGTGGAAGAGCAAAGAAAGGAGGACGAAACCAAGCAGTGATTTCCAGGCAAGCCAGAGCTGATACACACAAGAACTTGAGAGACTGTGGTAGCACACACAAAACCTGCACAGATTCAAGCCAGAAGTTCCCAACATTGAGAGGGATTGTGGACAAGAGCACTCCTAAGCACAAAAACTCCCTCCGTTTGAATCTGCTTTCAAAGGAAATAATACTTATCTCTAATGCAGTTTCATTGGGTATATATACTACATTAAAGGGAGGGTCCCATGCCCAGAAGTAGATTGCCAGCTTAAAATGAGAGAGAGAGAGAGAGAGAGAGAGAGAGAGAGAGAGAGAGAGAGAGAGAGAGAAGAATATGTGTCTGTGCATTTCTTGAGATTCCTCTGTTTTTTGTTTTTTTTTTTAATTCTGGTTTGTTTAATTCTGCTGTTTGCCTGTTTATTTTCTAAAGAGAAAAGAACAAGATGGCAAAAATTGGATGTGCAGGCACTGTCTTGCAGTTAGAGGTAGGGAAACTACCATGATCAGAACAGAGTGTAGATAAAAAATCTTATTTTCAGTAATAAAAAGGAAGTAGTAAAGGGGTTGGGTCTGAAAGGAAACTGAGGGAGAGTGGATCTGTGGGAGAGAGGAGGATGAGGGGGAGCTGAAGGGAGTGGAGTGAGGGAAAACTGCAGTCAGGATGTATTGTGTGAGAGAAGAATCTACTTTCAATTAAAAAAAAAAAAGAGCTGGTTGAAGTCAGATGCCCCTGGTGCACTCTTTTAATCCCAGCACTCCAGAGGCAGAGGCAGAGGCAGAGGCAGAGGCAGGTGGATCTCTGTGAGTTCATGGTCAGTCTCTTCGACAATGCAAGTTTCAGGACAACTGGAGGAACACAGAGAAACCCTGTGTTGAAAATAGAAAAACAAACAAAGAAACAAACAAACAATATTAGGTGACATCTTTCTATATTGTAATTGATGCAAATTCAAAGGGGAAATTGGTCTCCTTGTCTCTATGAGATCTGAAAGATTTCAGTTGGTGTCTCTTTCTAAATTTCTAAGCTATCTTCTATCTTGAATACAAATAATTAAAAGTAGTGTCTGAGATATAGCCACTCCAACTCCTAATGGCCTTCCTACCCACCTATAATGTAACACAGTTCAATTAGAATACCTCTACTCTTTAGACCCCAGTGTTAGGCCTTTAATTGGTTTCCTAAGCTGTTTAAGATTGTGGGCTATAAATTGTAGCTCAGTGTTTATAACAGAAACAAGACTACATACACCCCAAAAGAATGGACTAGAAAATTCATGAAAGCACCCTTCAATATAATCTTAAACCTGAAATTAAACCATTGTATATCAGTAGTTGAATGCACATGTAAATAATTACACAGTCACAAGAGAGTAGTTATTGAATTTGAGAGAAAACAGGCTACAATGCTAGGAAAGAATACCATTACACACACACACACACACACAGAGAGAGAGAGAGAGAGAGAGAGAGAGAGAGAGAGAGAGAGAGAGAGAGAGAGAGATACATGCATGCACATGCATACACACACAACATAAAGAAAAAGAAATTAGTCACAAACTAATATATTGTATTTGGTTCAACTTCTATAAATTACAAAAAAGTGTGGCTTATATATGGTTCTAGGAATGTGGTTAGTGAGTATTCTTGGTGGGAACATTAAGAGAGTTACTCAGAGTGATGGACAGATTCTGTCTCCTGTTCAAGGAACTGGTTCCTAGAGTGAAGTCAGATTGTGAAAACTCAGCACACCGGATGGCTATGAACGATGCACTTGTCTTTATGGATATTGCCTTGAACACTAAAAAGTCACCCAGGGATCTTGTTAAACATACAGACTTTAAGGCTGCGTATCCAGAGCCTCTGATTTAGAATATCTATGAAGGCGCTGTGATAGGAGGGAGAACTTTAAGAAGCAGGTGGTCTTGGCACACTGGAAAATGCTGCTTTTGAGGGCCATAAGGTAATGAAACTCTGGCTACAGAGTCTTTCAAAGGACCGACAAGAATTAAAATCAAAAAGGAGAAAGCCTAAGCTTGACAAAGGACCAAAACACTGATGGAGATTTCTACTGTGTCTAGGAACTGGGGCACATCCATGAAAACAGGTATGATTTGGTAAATCATGTGAAAGGCTCTTTCTACTTCATTTTGCCATGTTTGTAAAATGCTCCAGATAGTTTTCATGAACAGGAGCAGTAACTTTGGTGGTAATGGAAGTCGCAGAAGACCCCAGGTAGAGCAAGTGGATGGAGGCACAGCTCAATAAGCTAGAAATCTGATCTGCGTCCTACCCTGCCGTCTCCAAAATTGATGCAGTCATTCCAGTTTCACTACCCAAATCTACTCCCGTTTCCCCTTAGCCTGTAACATAAAGGAACTTGTCCCAGGTTGCTGTGAATCGGGTATAGCCAAGCTCTGCTGAGTGTTACTACAATAAGCTGCAAGCTGTTTCAGGTTTATTGTACTGTTTGTGCCAACACAAGAGTAGAGTTTGCAGAAAATGGTGAACCCAGGCTAAGAGTGTTCTCTGAAGCATTCTAGGTGACTGAGGAAATAGGGGGCTAAGCAGGATCCTGCTTTATAGATTCTAATGGTGAGGAAGTTATTGTAACATTTTCCTGAGTAATCTAACATAGCTAGCAAACCAAGTATGCCTATCTTCCGAATATAAAACACCAAAGGCTATAGGGTGCCGTTGCAGAGAAGAGTGCAGTCTCTGTGACCCCCTGTGAAGATTCATGAAGCTTTTCTTGTCTTGTCTCCTTTTCTGACTTCTTCCCTGCTACCTTCTGCCTCACAGGACAGCCTGCATTTTTTCTATAATAGATGTTGAATCCCCGACTCACTAGTCTACAGCTTTCCTGATTTGTCTTTTGACCCATTTTAAAACTAATGGATTTGTGTGTGCCCCTTTTATATCTTCCCATATCTTCCCCAAATCATGTGATTTCTACCTCCTTTTGCTGTCACTTTGTTTTTTTTAAAAAAGTAAATCAATACAGTGTCTTTAAAAAGCCCTGGCACTCTTGTCAGTAAATATACTGCCTTCAGTTACTTGTGCTCACTAAATGCTGAGTGATATAATATCAGAGCATCTCCTACTGAAGTAGAGGAAAGGCACTATTGTGAGCTATTAGTTTAGGATTGATTTCCATAAAGATATAATATATTTTTTATGTATTGCATCTAACCTTGTTATTCGTTGGATTTTGTGAAAAGCTGTTTTCTTATTTGTGTGCTATCAGGATGATTTCTGCAGGGGTGAGATGCTGCATTTGTTTCTGTAGTTTATATGCTGGCAAATGCCAATGGAAGCCATTTAATCAAATATAGCTCTTCATGTTCCCACGCATATTCTAAAGCTTAGACTCAGAGTCAGAATGCCTAAGTGGACACTAATGTATCTCAACCTCTCTCTGTTTGTATGTCCTTACCTACCAAATGAAAACATTAATAATAGGGTCTCTTTGTGATATTGGAAATCAATTGGCAAACCGTGCACAGGAAAATACAAACTGAGAAGCATTGTGAAAATGCCTGTCGGTCCTGCACGATGAGAAAAGTCCAAGCAAAGTGGGTGACAGAAAAGATCAGGGGATTTTCCCAGCGATTCCCATTTCCTGCTGTCGCTCATCAATGTGGAACTTGCAAAGCCGTCAGTATTCCCTGAACCTGTATACAAGAAGACATGAGCCTCAGGAGAAACTGTAGTTCCACAGACAAACAGCACCGCAATCAACACATGTGCTGCACCCACAAGGGCACAGCAGCATCCAGCTTTTATTACCTAATAATGCCAAAGACCCTCTGCTCGCTGGCTAGGCTTTAGATTTCCTCTTTACCTTGCTTTTCATCGTGTTTGGAAGGTGTATTCAGCATTTAGTTTCCGGTTTTAAATACATGAGGGACTTGGATCAGAATTCCCAGCAGTGACTGCCATAGTATTTACCAGTACCTGGATTCCCTCATTCCAACAGCAGGAAGAAGGTCCATGGCTGCTCCTCTCCAGGCCTCCTCCATGAGGAGGAGACACATATTAGTAACTGTACTTGTTGGCCTGAGAAACAACTGACTCCTGTGACGCTCCTTCACCCTTTAACTCTGAGCCAGAATGAAACTAATATAGGTGCTATCATTAGGTATTTGGTGAGACAGCTGGTCACGTCGCTCCTGAAGTCAGGAGAAAACAGACACAAAAGCCTTAGGAAAGGCCCCATTCCTCCAGCCATCATCCCCTCCTGAAGTCTCTACAGCCTTACTAAACAATACTATCAGAAGAGGACCAACTGTTCAAACAGAAGAACCTATGGCGGATGGTTCTCCTTCAAAGTATAACCCAGTAAAATCAGCTAATCCCCCACTTCCCAGCTTGGGTGTCTAGGATGTTTCTGTTCTCCTTTATTGTTATTTATTTATTCTTCAACCACTTTATGTATGCACACAGTGTATTTTAAATGCACCCACCCCTATAGCCCCCTTGTATCGGCCTTCCTTTCCCAATAGACCCTTCCTCACAAGTCTTCCTTCCTTCCATTTTCATGCTTACTTGTTTTAAGTCCGCTAATCTTAACTTTTTGTTTCCTGGAATAGCACATTGGTCTCCAGCTAGAAATATACCTCTTTCCCCTTCCCTTGCTGACAAATGTGCTCACACATCCAGTGCTTAATAGTCCCATTTCTCTGCAGCCCACTCATTCTTCAGCCCACCACAATCTGGCCTCTTCCCTCAACAACAGCAACAGATCTCCTGTCTTTATTAAAGCATGTTTTCCTCAAAGTTGTTATTATTGCTGAATGAAAACAATTGTAGGAGTTTGTAGCTCCTTTAGTCATCCTCTTCTGAATGTGAAGGTGTATTTTAAAGATTCTACTTGGGACATCATGAAATGACACTTGGGAGACTACTCAGTCTCTGTCTTTGATCTCTCAATGTTAATTTTTGGAAAAAGATAATGTACCAAATATAGAAGTGAGATCATGTTCTTGTACAAAGGTATGGTTTTGAAAATTTTTAAATTAAAGAACTATAATAAAGCAAGCAAATTGTTTTAAACCATTGTATTAAATAAAGTTAAATTCAAAGGATTAGAAATGAAATACTGGAATATGACTTATGAATATGCTTAGTCAACAGAAGGAATTCTTTTTAACATATTTAAAACAATAAAGTATTAAGAATTTGTTCTTCCTTACTCTTTTTAGAATGTTTGTGACTCTACCAAACAACAAAACAAAACAAAACAAAACAAAAAAAGCAAATGAGTGGTAACTTCATGGTTAACTGTGCATACTATTTTGCAAAGACCCTGTGATGTGGTTCTCAGCACCCACACTATGGGGATCACAACCCCTATAACTTCTGTTCCAGGACATCCAACACGTCTAGCCCCAGTGGATGCCTGCCCCCAAGTATAAACTGGTCCACAGACCCACATAAACATTTAATTTAAGCTGATAAAAACAAATATATAGGATCAAAAACAAATCAACTATGGAAGTTCAATCCCCAATATGATAGGGTAGAAAAGTACAATCTTCAGGGAAGGGATTAAGTTCAAAGGCAAGCACTGGTAATAAGGTCTTTGCAACAGAGGCTTGAAGACTTGTCTGTCCTCCACCTTGTGGGCAAAGAGCAAGAAGTAACCAACTGAGAAGACACTGCCAACTTGTCTGACACAATGACTGGAATTCTCAGCCTCCTGTACTGCGAGAAATAAATTCTTATTTACAAATCACCCAATCTGTGGTATTTTCTTATAGCAGCCTGAATGGTCTTTGTCACTACTGCTGACAAAATGGTGATGACTCTCACCGCTTTAAACAGGGCTTTGAGGGAAAGCAGTCAATCAAAAAATACAAAGCAAAGATTGTGTGTATGTTTGTGTGTGTGCAGGGTCTGAAGCTTTAAGAAATTTGATTAAAAGAGTGGCTAAATCAAAAGCGCTCAGCAAGTGTGAACATCAGGGTGAAAACCAGTAATAAAACAGGGGCTGAATCCTCTGCCTGCCTTCACTGCTCAGTGTTTGCAAAATAATGAAACAGCAAAGAGACCGGCAGAGAGGGAAGGGGACTTTTTCTGAAGTCATCCACAATCCCGAAGCACCCCCGTGTGATTTTAAAACTTACCATGTTTCTGGCAAGGGAAATGAAGTTAAAAGCTCTGCTGTATCCTTGCAAAGTCCACAAAAGGCACATTAACATAGTCTATAACTGAACATTTAAATTTTTGCTTTGGATTATGTAATGCTCTATGAAATAGATCCTTCTGGAATGCAGATGGAAGGAAGAATTTTAAATTAATGGTCAAGGGATCAAAATTCTAGTCTAGGACTTAGACGGCCTTAAACAGGACCCCAAATCTCCCATTTCTCTGTGCTTCATTTTCCTTTTCTCTGAAACAGTAAGTGGGGCGGACTGAGTCATCTGTAGGCTCGCTTCGACTTTGATGCTAAAGGGGAATAAAACACAAACAAACGGGCTCTTCACCGGGTACTTACTTGCTGTTGAGCACAATTGCTTCCTTTTGGTAGAAGGACATGATCGTTGCATTTATTTTTTTGGAGCGTAGTTGTTTTACATTTCCACAGTGTGCCCATAAAGCTATGTGATACTTTCCAAACAAACATAATTAGGAATCATTCTTTCGAATGTTTCTCATCCATCCTTAGACGGCAAAGTCCAGAGGTTGCAAATGGACTCTAAGGAACATTTTATCAGTTTGAAACTACTGGAATTAGGGAGGGCTCCTAGGATGGCTAGGCAGGGAGAAGTGTGTGCTGCCAAGACTCACAACTTGAACGTGATCCCCAGGGTTTCCATACTTGAACGATGGTGTGCACACTTATGCACACAACAATGTAGTTCTCTTTCTTAATGATTGCTGCCTTTTAACCTATGGTTATCCTAGTCAGCAACTGCAATGCCGCAGCTACCAGCAGCTACAAGACACAAGAGCGGCAGCCTGAGAAAATTCTGTTCCCTCAGGCACTGACTCTTTCAAAGCTATTAAGAGAACTTATCTAAATCTCTGTCCCACTAAAGAACACAAGAGTCAAAGATTGAGGGAGAGTCCTGCTTGCCAGAGAGGCTGAATAGCAAGAAACTCGTCTAGCTCACCTCTTGTCTCCCAAGAAGTTCTTGAGCTTTTTCTTGCCCTTTGTAAACCCTTCTCCACCTAACTCCTCCCTACAACTTCCTGTCAGCTAGTTGCTGACGCAACCTCCACACAGCAGATGAAGAACATGAACAAGGAAGGCAGGACCATGAGGAGTGCATTCATCCACTGATACAAAGGGACTGATCTAATGAAAGTTCACCAAGGACAGCTGGACTAGGACTGAACGAGCACGTGATCAAACCAGATTCTCTGAATGTGGCTGGCACGGGGACTGTCTGAGAAGCCATTGATAATGGCACTGGGACTTGTTTCCTCTGCATGTACTGGATTTTTGGGATCCTAGTCTGTTTTGATGCTCACCTTCCTAGACCTGGAGGGAGGGGGGAGAAACTTGAACTTCCCACAGGGCAGAAAACCCTAACTGCTCTTAGGGCTGGAGAGGGAGGAGGAGAGGGAGTGGGAGGAGTGGGAGAGTATTGGGAGGAGGGGCGGAAGTGGAAACTTATAAATTAATAAAAAAGAAAAAAAAACACATCTTTGCATGGTTAAACAAATGTTCCAGAGCATAAACAAAAGTAACACAACTTAAAATAATATTCTATGATCCCAGCCTTCATCCAGGTACACCTTCCTCTCTTTCCCCCTTCCCCCTGGGGCCACAAGATCTCCCCAGAGCAGCTCCCTTGCGCGCTGGGCCTGGGCTGTGGGCACAACCAGGCACGGGCAGTTCCTGTGTTTTGATAGCCTGCCTGAGGACAGGCAGGACCTGTGTCAGCTCAGCCACATTCCTGGCCAGCAAGAGGCAGTGATCTTCTAGCAGACATCCATTGGAGGAGGGGTGAGTGTGCTCCTAGACCGAGGGCTTCGGCTAGGAGGAATTCAGACTTTCCCCGCCCCCCTCGACTTCCTGATCACCCTGCAGTGGTGGCTCCACTCTGCGGAGCTCTCCCGAATCCCATCCCAGCCTTCATCCAGGTACACCTTCCTCTCTTCCCCCCTTCCCCCTGGGGCCACAAGATCTCCCCAGAGCAGCTCCCTTGCGCGCTGGGCCTGGACTGTGAGTGCAACCCGGCAGGAGGGAGTGCCTGTGTTTCAATAGACTGCCTGAGGAAAGGTAGGCCTTCTGTCAGTGAAGTCCCTGCCCAACAAGGGAACCTGACCCGGTACCAGAAGATCCAATAGAGAGCATTTGAAGGAAGAGATGGGCAGATGCCAAGGCAGGAACTCCTCCAACAATGTAAAAAACAACATGAAAACACCAGATCCCAACGACCCTACAATAGAAGGACTTGAACCTCTTAATTCAGAAGAAGTGGGAAAAAGTGCCATTATGAAAGCAATAGAGTCTCTTAAACAGGATATGAATAACTCCCTTAAAGAACTGGATGAGAAGTACAACAAAAGGATTGAAGAAATGAGTAAAGAAATGGAGGAGAAGTATAACAAAAAGTTCGAAGAAATGAGTAAATCCGTGAATGATACACTGGGAAACCAAGAAAAAACGATCAAACAGATAATGGAAACAGATCAAGAATTGAAAACTGAAAGGGAAGCAATGAGGAAAACACAAAACGAGGGCTGGCTGGATGTGGAAAATCTAGGTAAACGAACAGAGACTACAGAATCAAGCATAACCAATAGGATACAAGAGATGGAAGAACGAATCTCAGAGTCTGAAGATACCATACAGAAAATAAATGCTCTGATCAAATAAAACAGCAAATCCAACAAATTCTCATCACAAAACATTCAAGAAATCTGGGACACAATAAAAAAAACCAAATCTAAGAATAATAGGGATTGAAGAAGGAGAAGAACTGCAGATCAAAGGACCAGAAAATATATTCAACAAAATTATAGAAGAAAACTTTCCCAACCTAAAGAATGATATTCCTGTGAAGGTTCAAGAAGCATACAGAACACCGAATAGACTTGATCAAAAAAAACCATCCCCTTGCCATATAATAATCAAAACACAAAACATACAGATTAAATAAAGAATATTAAGAGCTGCAAAGGAAAAAGGTCAAGTAACTTATAAAGGTAAACCTATCAGGCTTACACCAGACTTCTCTATGGAAACCATGAAAGCCAGAAGGTCCTGGATAGAGATACTGCAGAAACTAAGAGACCATGGATGCAAACCCAGACTAATCTACCCAGCCAAGCTATCGTTCACTATCAATGGAGAAAATAAAATATTCCAGGATAAGAACAAATTTAAACAATTCGTAGCCACAAACCCAGCCTTACAGAAAGTAATAGAAGGAAAATTGCAACCCAAGGAATCCAACATTGCCAACACTGCCTACAATAACTCAGACATCTAGCGACCCTTCACAAGCTTAACTCAAAGAAGGGACACATACAAACTCTATTAAACAAACAAACAAAAAATAATAATAACCGGAGTCAACAACCACTGATCATTAATACCACTTAATATTAATGGACTCAATTCACCTATAAAAAGGCACAGACTAAGAGATTGGATACGAAAACAGGATCCAACATTCTGCTGTTTACAAGAAACACACCTCAACCACAAAGACAGACATCTACTCAGAGTAAAGGGTTGGGAAAGGTTTTTCAAGCAAACGGACCTAAGAAGCAAGCAGGTGTGGCCATTCTAATTTCCAACAAAATTGACTTCAAGCTAAAATCAATCAGAAGAGATGGAGACGGACATTTTATACTCATAACAGGAACAATTCATCAGGAGGAAGTCCCAATCCTGAATATCTATGCCCCTAATATAAAGCCTCCTACTTATGTAAAAGAAACACTTCTAGAACTCAAGGCAGTCATCAAACCACAGACACTAATAGTAGGAGACTGCAACACTCCTCTTTCACCAATGGACAGGTCAATCAGACAGAAACCTAACAGAGAAATAAGAGAATTATTGGAGGTATTGAATCAAATGGACTTAACAGACATCTATAGAACATTCCACTCAAATAGGAAAGAATATACCTTCTTCTCTGCAGCTCATGGAACCTTCTCGAAAATTGAACACATACTTGGTAATAAAGCAAACTTCCACAGATGCAAAAAATATTAGTAACCACCTGTGTCTTGTCAGATCACCATGGATTAAAGTTAGAATTCAACAACAGTGCTACCCCCAGGAAGCCAACAAACTCATGGAAGTTGAACAGTCAACTACAGAATCACCCCTGGGTCAAGGAAGAAATAAAGAAAGAAATTAAAGTCTTCCTTGAATTTAATGAAAAAAAAGGCACAACATACTCAAACCTATGGGACACTATGAAAGCAGTGCTAAGAGGAAAGTTCATAGCACTAAGTGCCCAATTAAAGAAAATGGAGAAAGCACACATTGGAGACTTAACAGCACACTTGAAAGCTCTAGAAAAAAAAGAAGCTGATTCACCCAGGAGGTCTAGAAGACTGGAAATAATCAAACTGAGGGCTGAAATCAACAAAATAGAAACACAGAAAACAATCCAAAGAATCAATGAATCAAAAAGCTGGTTCTTGGAGAAAATCAACAAGCTTGACAAACCCCTATACAAATTAATCAAACGGCAGAGAGAGAACATGCAAATTAATAAGATCAGAAATGAAAAGGGGGACATAACCACAGACACAGAGGAAATTCAGAGAATCATTAGATCGTACTACGAAAGTTTATATGAGACAAAGTTGGAAAATGTAAAAGAAATGGACATTTTTTTAGATAAGTACCATATACCAAAGTTTAACCAAGGCCAGGTGAACAATCTAAATAGACTTGTCAGTCATGAAGAATTAGAAGCTGTTATCAAAAATCTCCCTACCAAAAAAAGCTCAAGACCAGATGGTTTCAATGCAGAATTCTACCGGAACTTCCAGGAAGAGCTAATACCTATACTCCTTAATGTATTTCACAATATAGAAACAGAAGAATCATTGCCAAACTCTTTTTATGAAGCTACAGTTACCCTGATACCAAAACCACACAAAGACACAACCAAGAAAGAGAATTACAGACCAATCTCACTCATGAACATTGACCCCAAAATACTCAATAAAATACTGGCAAACCGAATCCAAGAACACATTAGAAAAATTATCCATTATGATCAAGTGGGCTTCATCCCAGAGATGCAGGACTGATTCAACATATGCAAATCTATCAATGTAATCCATCTTATAAATAAACTGAAAGAAAAAAACCATATGATCATTTCATTGGATGCTGAAAAAGCGTTTGAAAAAATTCAACACCCCTTTATGATAAAGGTGTTGGAGAGATTGGGTATATGAGGATCATACCTAAATATAATAAAAGCAATATATAACAAGCCGAAAGCTAACATCAAATTGAATGGAGAGAAACCCAAAGCCATTCCACTAAAATCAGGAACACGACAAGGCTGTCCACTCTCTCCGTACCTCTTCAATATAGTGCTTGAAGTTTTAGCAATAGCAATAAGACAACATAAGGGGATCAAGGGGATTCGAATTGGAAAGGATGAAGTTAAACTTTCGTTATTTGCAGACGATATGATAGTGTACATAAGCGACCCCAAAAACTCTACCAAAGAACTCCTACAGTTGATAAACACCTTTAGTAATGTGGCAGGATACAAGATCAACTCCAAAAAATCGGTTGCCCTCGTATACACAAAGGATAAAGAAGCAGAGAGGGAAATCAGAGAAACATCACCTTTCATGATAGCCAGAAATAGCATAAAATATCTTGGGGTAACTCTAACCAAGGAAGTGAAAGACCTATTTGACAAGAACTTTAAGTCCTTGAAGAAAGAAATTGAGGAGGATACCAGAAAATGGAAAGACCTCCCCTGCTCTTGGATTGGGAGAATCAACATAGTAAAACTGGCAATTCTACCAAAAGCAATCTATAGATTCAATGCAATTCCCATTAAAATCCCATCAAACTTCTTCACAGACCTTGAGAGAACAATAATCAAGTTTATATGGAAAAGTAAAAAACCCAGGATAGCCAAACAATCTTATACAATAAAGGAACTTCTGGAGGCATTACCATTCCTGACTTCAAACTCTATTACAGTGCAACAGTATTGAAAACAACTTGGTATTGTCATAACAACAGAGAAGTCGACCTATGGAATCGAATAGAAGACCCGGGTATTAACCTACAAACTTATGAACACCTGATTTTTGACAAGGGAGCTAAAGGTATACAATGGAATAAAGAAAGCATCTTTAACAAATGGTGCTGGCATAACTGGACGCCAACCTGTAGAAGAATGAAAATGGATCCATATCTATCACCATGCACAAAACTCAGGTCCAAATGGATTAAAGACATCAATATTAAGCCGACCACTTTGAACCTGATAGAAGAGAAAGTGGGAAGTAGTCTACAAGATATAGGCACAGGAGATCACTTCCTAAGCAGAACCCCAGGAGCGCAGACAATAAGAGAATCAATGAATAAATGGGACCTACAGAAACTGAGAAGCTTCTGTAAAGCAAAGGACACTGTCAGTAAGACAAAAAGGCTACCTTCGGACTGGGAGAAGATCTTCACAAACCCCTCATCAGACAAAGGTCTGATCTCCAAAATATACAAAGAACTCAAGAAACTAGACACTAAAACTCTAATTAACCCAATTAAAAAATGGGGTACTGAACTGAACAGAGAATTCACAACAGATGAACTTCGAATGGCCAAAAGGCACTTAAGGTCATGCTCAACCTCCTTAGCGATCAGGGAAATGCAAATCAAAACCACTTTGAGATACCATCTTACACCTGTCAGAATAGCTAAACTCAAAAACACCAATGATAGCCTATGCTGGAGAGGATGTGGAGTGAGGGGAACACTCATCCATTGTTGGTGGTAATGCAAACTTGTGCAGCCACTGTGGAAATCAGTGTGGCGGTTTCTCAGGAAACTGGGAGTCAACCTCCCTCAGGACCCAGCAATTCCACTCTTGGGTGTATACCCAAGAGATGCCCTATCATACCACAAAAGCATTTGTTCAACTATGTTCATAGCAGCACTATTTGTAATAGCCAGAACCTGGAAACAACCTAGGTGCCCTTCAATAGAAGAATGGTTAAAAAAGGTGTGGAATATATACACATTAGAGTTTTACTCAGCGGTAAAAAACAATGACATCTTGAATTTTGCATGCAAATGGATGGAAATAGAAAACGCTTTACTGAGTGAGGTAACCCAGACCCAAAAAGAGGAAAATGGTATGTACTCACTCGTAAGTGGATTCTAGCCATAGTTAAAGGTCTTTGAGCCTATAATTCGTGATCCTAGAGAAGCTAAATAAGAAGGTGAACATGAAGAAAATCTTATAGTTATCCTCTTGGATATTGGAAGTAGACAAGATTGCCAGGCAAACTTGGGTGCAGGGTGGGTGGGGTGGGATGATGGAAGTAAGGGGAGATGGTTAGAGAGAAGGGAGAGGGAGAGGATTGGGGATGACTTGGGGGAATGGGTGGAGGGAGGAAGGATGGATATGGGAATAGGGAAGTATATATCTCAACTAAGGGAGCAATTTTAGGGTTTGCAAGAGTCTTGATTCTGGAGGGGTTCCCAGGCCCAAGGAGAGGTCCCCAGATTGTTCCCTGGGCAGCAGAGAAGAGCGTACCTGAACTGGCCCTGGTCCATAACCATACTGATGAATATTTTGTATATCACCATAGATCCTTCATCGGGCGATGGATGGAGATAGAGATAGAGACACACATTGGAACACTGGATTTAACTCCCTAGGTCCAAATGAGAAGCAGAAGGAGGGAGAACGTGAGCAAGAAAGGCAGGACTAGAGGGAACCTTCATCTGACGATAGATGGAGATAGAGACGGAGACCCACATTGGAGCACTGGACTGAGCCCCCAAGGTCCAAATGAGGAGCAGAAGGAGAGAGATCATGAAAAAGGAAATCAGAACCATGTGGGATGCGTTCACCCTCAGATACAAGGGGACTGATCGAATGAGAGCTCACCAAGGCCAGCTGGACTGGGACTGAACGAGCATGCCATCAAACCGGAGTCTCTAAATGTAACTGACTTGGGGGCTGACTGAGAAGCCATTTTCAATGGCACTGGGTCTTGTTTTGTCTGTATGTACTAGCTTTCTGGGATCCTAGTCTGTTTGGATGCTCACCTTCCTAGACCTGGAGGGAGAGGGGAGGAACTTGAACTTCCCACAGGGCAGGAAACCCTGACTGCTCTTAGGACTGGAGAGGAAGGAGGGGTGGGAGTGGGGAGGAGGAGGAGAGGGAGTGGGGAGAATGGGAGGGTAGAGGGGGAGGGGAGGAAGTGGAAATTTTTATAAACAAATAAATTAATTAATAAAAAAATAATAATATTCTATAACACAAGACACACACAAACTAATAATGAAACAATCTCTTCAAAAGAAAAAGGGAAAGAAAAATAAAATTAATTTCTGAACTAAAAAATGGCTACTTTCACCTTATTCAATAGCTTATCAATTTCTTTGCTTATCAGTGTTATGTTGACTGGACACAAATTTTAATCTCTTAAGTGTTTTTAATTTTTTTTACAACTATGAGAAAATTCTCACAGCCAGTATTGAACATGAGAATGGGGTAATGGAGCACCATCAGACAAAATTTGCTTTCTTTACTGTGTGGTTTATTTAGAATACAAGAAGGTAGCTTTTCTTATATGATAGGTTAAACTGCAATTTTTCTCTCAATAGTTATTCTAAATAAGGCACAGAATAGATAAACATATTAAGTATAAATACATAATTTTTATGGAGAATAGTAGAGTATAACACTCTCAGATTACTCAGTTCTTCTATGACCTTTTCAAAATACGTTTCATAACTCTATAAGTATTCATATGTATAATGATGATTAAAAAACTAGTACTCAGATGGGTGTTAGTTTGGGGTGTTATTTGCTACTGTTGTAATTCCAAATTTTCATAACTTTCTCTCCTTATATCACTTTCTTCTCTGATCTCCAGAAAATATATATAAATAAGGCACTTAAAAATTGTGAGCACTCACTTAGCAGAGCCATCACCTTCAATTTCGTGTAAGAATTAGTAGAAACCTGTCCCTGGAGCCGGCATTCAGGTACTATTCTGATTGACATGAGAACAAGACCTTCACTAGCCTGAACTCAAAGCTATAACTGGAAAGAATGGCAAACATTAGTTGAAAATTTATTATTTTGTTATTCTATACATCTCTGATCCATATCTCAAACAGGGAAAATATGCGTTTTTCCATTTTAAGGTACTTAGAAACAAGAATTTACCATTCAGCTTCCATTTCAGAGTGTGATGACCAATCTTCATAGTTCACGTTTCACTGAACTAGACTGAAATAACCCAAAAGTCTGGAAGGTCTAGGGGAATCTGTCCAGGAGCAAAGACTCATCTTGGCTGTAGACAGCAGTCGTCCCAAGGCCTGTAGTTCAAGAGAAAGCAAAACGAAGAAGGTGGTTGAGTGGCAGCATTCATTTCCCTCTCGGTCCTGAGAGCAGATGCCTTGCAACCCATTTATCTCTCCCAGTGAGAGCTGGTTCTGCATCTGTGTCTCCCCCACTGTGGGGGACAATTCCCTCACATGGTGAGCCAAAATAAACCCTCCACCTTCAGGAACTTCTGGTAGGGATTTTGTAAACAGATCCCAAGATACCAATGAAAGGAAAGAGACTTGGATCCCTGCAAGGTCACAAATGATATTTCACATTGCTACCATTAACATATCTGGGTCTCCTACATGAAATGCAACCAATTTTATAACTCCCAAGAAATTTGAGAAAAATATATGCAAACATTAAAAGCAACCAAGTTGCTTACTTTCATTTTATTTTAAATTTGTTTGATTTAATTATCACACTCCCTTTCAGGTGTGTGTGTGTGTGTGTGTGTGTGTGTGTGTGTGTGTGTGCACGTGTTTGTAGTTCTAGAGGGCTGTGGATAACTTACTGGGGTTGGTTCTCTTCTTGCCCTCTGTGGGTTCAAGCTGAACTTATCAGTCTTGGCAGCAAGCACCATTATCTGTGGAGCCCTACTGTATCCTCGCTCCACTGTTAAATCTTACTTATTTCACTTCTCATCTGGTTCTGTTGCTTTTATCTTCATTAACCCATTACTGTAGAGCTTATATTCTATCATCGTATCATCCTACACTGAATCCAAATTATTTTAAATGAGTTTTGTTTATTATTGTTTTGTATATGCTTTGTTAACACATTACACTTGAAATCTGGTCAAGAAGAAAAAAAGTTGGCACGTATTCTGTTTGGGTTTTGGTTTCATATTATTGTCAATCTTGAGTCAACATTCCATTATAATGATCATTTATAAGTCTAGAACAATTTTCTTAGAAGAAAATGTAAAAATAGATATAAATGTACTTCTCCTCTTCTCTGAAAGTGGCTAAACCACATCCTTAACACAGCACTTAAAAGCAGTGTCTCAAAAGCTTATAGTATGTGGCAGGGATTTGGAGAGAGAATTCAGCAAGACTACTGGCTTGCAGAGAGTCTGGGTTCAGTTCCTACCATCCACATATCCTCTTACAACTGCCTGTAACTCTAGTTTTAGGGAATCTCATGTCCTCCTCTGGGCTCCAAGGTCTCCATCATGTATGTAGTACACATGAGCTCAAAGAGCTCATGTAAATAAAATAAATCAAAGAAGGAGATATTTTCTTTAAAAAAATTTATATATTCATTGGCATTAGACAATTTTCTTGTACAATAGAATTTGCTAGAAGAAAGGACTTGATTATGCTTGTAATTGCCTGAAAGGAATCCAATCACTTTCACTTATTAGATTCCCTATGACCATTTAAAAGAAAGTCCTGTAAAATTTTATGTATATGATCCTGTCTGTATACATGTCTTATCCTTTTTTATTTTTGTATACTTTTTATTTTATTGATTTTTATTGAGCTCTACATTTTTCTCTCTGCGCCCCTCTCTGCCTCTCTCCTTCCCTTCAATCCTCCCCCAAGGTCTCCATGCTCTTAATTTACACAGAAGACCTTGTCTTTTTCTACTTCTCATGTAGATTAGATGTATATATGTCTCACTTAGTGTCCTCATTGTTGTCTAGGTTCTCTGGGATTGTGATTTGTAGGTTGGTTTTCTTTACTTTATATTTAAGATCATGTATGAGTGAGCATGTGATAATTGTCTTTCTGTGTCTGGGTTATCTCACTCAAAATGATGTTTTCTAGCTTCATCCATTTTTCTGCAAAATTCAAGATGTTGTTATTTTTTCTGCTGTGTAGTACTCCATTGTGTAAATGCGTAAATTGTCACGCCTTATCCTAATCATATGAAACAATAGCATTAATAAAATTTTCTGATCTTTATTCCTAAAATGCAACAGAAAGAACTGCCTACCTTTTGTAAATGAAGTGGAATTGAGATCTCTGACTGCTTCCCCTACGTCACCTATGAAGAGTTTATGTTGATTCCTGTCCCCTGTGCTTTGTCCTCTCCAGGCAAGAAAGTGGGCCTTCGCGTGCTGAGTGGTGTCATTTCTTTAATCTAAATTTTATGCCATTTTAAGAGCTACATATTACTATTTTCATTTGAAATATTCTAGCCACTTGAATCCTAGAACATTAATACTGCTAATTCTCCTACAGAATTTTTCTTCAGCTACACACATACATAACAGGAGATGCACAAACAGAATACAAGCAGACAATATGTAGGAATGTAGAAAACATAAAATATATTGTATCTGAATCTTTCTTTATTAATATAAATGTTAAATTATTTAATATTTTGAGCCACATGCATTACTCTTATTGAAATATGAATATTTAATATGTAACACTTAACTGTACTGGCTAAGTTCTGTAAGTATACAATATGCTTAATTGCCACAATAATTTTGTCATAAGATCAGACAGGCATTTATAACATGCATATCCTCCAGTGACAAACCTTGTCTTTGCTCTTATATTGAAATCATCCCCTGGTGAGTATAGGAACTTTCTCCTGCTTCATTTCAACTTGCTCCTTAAAAAAGAAAACAGTATAAAATGTGTATTATTTAAAGTACATGCTATTTATTTGCCTTGTTCTTGTGGAAACTAAAAAGACAATTAAAAGAAGGAGGGGTTTATTTTGGCCCACAGTTAAAGGGTAAAGTCCCTTATGTTTGTGGGAAGCATGGTGCCAGGAGCTTAGCGAAGTCATTCGCTAATCTTCATCTACAGTCAGCAAGAGATGAATAACGGTACTCAGGTTGATCTGTCCTTTTTCCTAAAGTCTAAGACCAGAGCCCACAGAATATTGCCACCCACTGTTAAGATAGGTCTTTCCACTTCACATAACCTAGTTTAGATGGTCCCTCAGGAACCTGACCATAGTCTTGTCTCCTAGGTGATTGTATTCTGTCTCATTGACAATTGCTATTAAGCATCATAGAATGATAGCCAATTAGCTTCATAGTATCATATACAGAACAATATTAAATCTACTCATTAGTTTTGTCATTGCTAGATTACATTACTTCAACTATTATTAAATTTGAAAGCATTTGTGTTTATATTAAGCAAAGAAAATTACATATAAAAATCATCTGATCAAAACACTCTATAATTGAAACAGTCTATTTAATTATAAATGATAGTGTATTTCTGTAACATATACCCTATCTGTACATCTATCTTATTTTTAAAAAACAAATGGAAATTTGTTTAAAAAAATTAGGCTACAAGTAATAGTCTGAATCTCACATTTCCAAAAAAGTCCAAATGATTTTTTGATGGATTTTTATGGATTGCCCATAAAAAGCAGTTTATCTTAAAAGCAAACTTGGAATTAAGAAGGAGGCAAAGGAAAGAGAAGTGGTCAGTAGAAGATTACAAGAAAAGACAAAGAAAGAGCCAGAGACATGTGTACTTCAGCTGGGATTCTTTTGTGAACTAGTATCAATAGCTACAATCTCTTTTGACTGGTGACATAGTTAAGGAACATGTCTGGGCATCTTCATTGGAGTAGAGGAAAGTGATTTATATGGGTGAACAAAGGTTATGGAACAGAATTTAATGGGACCCAGCATGTGCATGCCTTTGTTAGGTAATGTGGCTGACAATGTACCTCTAAGACACAACCGAAGAGCAGGGCTATGTTGCTAGAGTGTGTTATAGGGATCAAGATACTGATGAATTTGAACAAGTGTGGACTGAAGCTTTAGCTTTAGCTTCAGCTTCAAGATGAGATATTTTAAAACAGAAGAACCACAAATTGAGATGTTATTTCTTACCTAGGCTCCTATGAGAATGTTCAGGTTCTGAAAAAAAAATCATAAGGAGACAACTCACTCTTCTGATGGAAGAAACCTTGAGTGAAGGTAAATACCATCCATGCAGGATGGAGGAGTGCCAGTGCCCATAACTAGAAGAGTTCCTGGCCCATTGGTAAAAAGAACTGGAAGTATTACTAAATATCCAGTGCAGATATTAATTTGTCTCTCGATCTCTTTCAGCTTTCCTTCTGAATTTCTCACAGAAATGAAAATTGTATAAAGCTTCGGACTGAGTTTGATAGAGAATATAACTGAAATCTTCCTTTTCAGTCATAACAGGATGCATTGATTGACAAAGGTCTGGGGTTACAAGAATTTTAGCATGAAGTACTAAGTGTTTTACATGTGGGAAACAAGAAACCGATGTCAGTAGGCCTTCTTAAGAAGTGCAGGGTCTAGAGTTGTAAGATTAGTCACCAGGACCCTGGGACCAGGCCCTTACTCTGACCAACTCTCACAGACTCCACAAAAATTAAATTAACGTCTTTCCTCCTCCCATGAAATAGATTAGCCTATATCTTTTTTTTTCAAAGAGAATAAGGATATTCAAAAGTTCCAAGATTCCTAAAGAGGAAGGGAACTATTGAGGATACTTTATATATTTTGCATAATGTTTTGAAAACCTTATCATTGTGTTATCAGAGCATTATGAAAGGAACTAATTGTTTTTTTTTCTTTCCCCTCCACCCTTTATCCTCAGTTGTTTTTTGAAGAAAAAAATCTTCACTTTTATTCTTGTCTTCCACGAAAATCCTCTATTAATAATGCAGAAATGACCCCCTGGTCATCAAACGTGTGTGAATTATAAGTAACATGACTTTATGCTTAACAAGTCTTTCCTCCCCCATCTGTAAACTTTCAGAGCAAGGCAGGAATTGTAATGCTTTCTTCTAGTATCTAATCAAGGTTAATTTAGCAAAAAAACTTATAAGTTACAGGCACATATTACTGTTGAGGGAAAAGTAATTTGTTGTAATCATTTTTAATTATAGTTATTTTTAATTATCTTTGCTGTATGTGTAAACATTAAAAATACAAACAGCGCTGCTCTAGCACAGATGGTTGGTGCTGCTCCCCAGGCTGTCAGGCACCATTTGAACACCACTGCCTCCTTCTCCCTAATTGTCAGCAAAAGGCAATAAACTTGCTTCTTGGAAACTGATTTCATGTTTGAGTGAACTGGCTGTGGCTCAGGATGGGAAAAGCAAGCCGGAAAATCCTGCCATCCCTTCTCTCTGCCTCAGTGGGGGCTGTTGAGTCCCTCTTTATCTGAGATGCTCCCATGGTGAATGCCTCAGAATCTCACAGTGGACAGCCTAGAGAAGCCTTTGCTCAGATGACTCCAACTGAGTCAAGTAGTCAATACTAGAAATAGTAGTCATTTCAAAGGCCCCTTTCCAAAGTTGAAAAACTCATAAGAGAAATGGCAATACAAAGTACACGTATACAATATTTTAAATATGCTATTTTATTCAGGGTTCCATACAATAGTAACTAAAGCAATACAACTCAATACCTGAAAGTTTCACTGCTCACTAACGTTACCCTGTGATTACAGAAAGTGTCTCCCCTCACTCCCCATCCCAGCTGAACTTGAAAACTAGATTTGTGACACCCACGGGTAAGTACTGGAGTGGCCTGAACATCAGTGTGGGCCTCCTATGACTAGACTTTATTAGTGCTATACTGCATTACACAAGAAAAAAGGAAAGAAGGGAAGGAGGTGAAAAGGAAAAAATAGAGGGATGGATGGAGGGGAAGTGAGAGGAAGGAAGGGAGGGAATACATACACATGGCAGAAAAAGAGAAATTTGTAGTTCAGCTTGCATGGCTTAGTGGGACAAGGCACTTGCTACAAAGTCAGACAAACTGAGTTAAATCAGGAATCATTATTGTACAAGGAAAGAATTGACTCTTACAAGGTGTCTGAACTCCATGTGAGTTTCAAGGCATCTATGTGTATACACATATGTATGTTCACACTCATAGACGCATGCACACATACATACATATGCACATACCCATACACATAAACACATATGAACGCATGCATACACAAACACAGATATGCACACAAGTAAATGAGTGTAGATACTCTTATTCCATCACCGAATAATGGTTATCAGTTTTTAAAACCAAAAAAATATGTTATCTGTCTACACATGTAATTACTACTCAAAGAGCACTGTTCTAGACAGCAACAGATGGTACAGCTTTTTCTACCCTTTTGATTTGCCACCATTTATTCTAATGGTCTGGGTAGACACACATAAGCTGATATAAATGACCATGATGCCATGTCCTGATTTTGTGTACTTTTTGTACACAATATGGGGTACTTATGTGATCTAAATTTATTATGTTTAAAGGTAATCATCAATATATCACATTTAAATGTGGGGCAGTTGAGTGGTGATTAGGTCACGGGTGTTGATGCCTCACAAGAGAGATCATCACACTACAATTGCCTGTAAGAGCTCTCCTGCCTTTTTCTTCTATATGAGGACAAAGTGAGAAAGTGTCATTTGTGAACTAGCAAGTGCCCCCATCACAGAACACAAAACATGCCATTATCTTGATTGCAGACAGACTTCCCAGCATCCAGCATCTCAAGGAATATTCTGACCATAAGCTCCTGAGCCCATGACCTTTTTAATTAGAAGCCCAACTAGAATAATCAATCATGCATAAAAAGGAACAAAAACCCGAAAGTAAGTATTTAGCTTTCTTCTCATGGCAAATCGATGAGGAGACACGGTAGGCTAACATTTGCTCAGAGCTGAGAAAGAAAACTCTAAGTGTGAAAAAAGTTACATCTTCTCTTTACAAAAAAACAATTGTTGATGATAAAGCATTGAAGATCATTAAGGATTGAATGCTAATTTATTACTGAAGGTGCCAGATGGACAGTCCCAGAGAGCATGCCATTTTGGTTGGTTTTTTTTTTTTTTATGTCAGAAGTAAGTTAACAAAGACTGTTTTACAATTTCATGTCAATTTTATCTTTAATGACAAAACTGCCCTTATTAATCCTTAGTGCATTGCTGAGACTGTGGAAGATTATACAGCATTGTCCTATCAACCTGAAGGATGTTATAAAGCGTTCTGTAGTCTGTCACTAACAACAATCACAGCTTTAGCTGCTGTGTGATGATATGATCTGGTGTCTACTTCAGTAGCAGAATTTCTAATTTGATGTTTGGGTTATAAAAGTGGATTTTCATTGTGAGGGAAAGTAATTCAATTATATGGTCTTGCATCTATTCTTGAAAAGATACTAAATTCAACAATATATTGAACAGTGATCTTAATTAATTTTATCTATAAAAAACATAGTCGGATATCAGGGTAAAAGCTGAAGGATCAGTGAAGCAGAGCAACAGCCATCAGAAATTTCTTACCTATCCAAATCCTCAGTAAGAAAACACTGAGATCCTCCTATACCTGGCTTACCACTTTCTGTCTCTGCCCCGTGTTTTCATTTTCTGTCTTCTCTCTGTATAGACCTCCATACCTCTATGGTTAGCTAGTGGCTGGCTCTACCTTCTGATCACCAGGGAAACTTTATTTGTCACAACACAAACAAATATCACACAATAATGTATGCCGGTTAGTTTTTAAATTACAATTGTGTGAGTGTGTGTTTATACATATCTTATGTGGTGTATGAACACACACTACAGCAGAGGTGTGGAGCTCAGGGGACAACTTGTGGAAGGCAGTTTTCACCTTCCACCTTGTGGATCTTGGGGACCAAACTCAAATCTAAAGACTTTGCAGCAAGTGCCTTTTAGCCTCTAAGTCATCTTTCCAGCCCTCAAACAATATTTTCTCTAGAAAGCATAAATTGTGAGATAGATTAAGGCTCCAAATTATGGTGTTTTATTTTATAATGAAAGGGTGCAAATAAAACATTTGATCCTTGATTCTTTAAACATTTCTGATTTCTTTGTACATTGAACAACCTTTGAACTTTCTTCTCATTCTTTATAAAATTTATAATTTGCTGTAAAACTAAGTCTCCAGTGTTCTCCTGAATATTAGGCCTTCCTCCCCTGTTTTGATAATCTCTAGCCTCCTTCTCCTCCCCAAACCCTTGTCCCTCTAATGCTCACATCATACATCAGACAAAATATCTGACAGAATAAATGAAAATGGGAAAGATTTAGTTTGGTTAATAATCTCAGACATTTCTATCATTGTTGGCTGGCTCCATTCCTTTGCCCTGAGGCTGAGCATTGTGGCTTTATGCCACACACTAGGAGATCAGAGGAGAACATTTAGTGATCACTTCTCTTCTTGCATTGCATATTCTGGAGAATAAACTCAAGTCATAAGATTTGATAGCAAGCACCTTTGCTGCTGGGCCACCTGGCCGTACCAGGTAGCTTTGGATATTAACCTTTGCTTCTCCGTACTTATCTTCTCCAAATCCTGCCTTCCTGTCTTTGCTTAAACCAAATGAAATTCAAATGTCACTTGTTAACAGCATCAAAGAAGTCTTGAGGTGTTTTTCAGCACCCTCTTGATAATACCTCTCATATTTTTTTGATGCCTGCCTGGAATTCTCTCTCAAATACTACAGACATATTAAGTTATCAACTTGAAATTTTGAAGTGGTGTCTGACAAGCACATAGAATGGCTACAAATCTGAATTCCGGAACTCATTTCCAAAGTTTACATCTATGAGAAACATCAGTGCATCTAAGGGCATCTCTATATTTTAGAGTCTTGGCTAGAAGCCATTTCTCTTGCTTAAATCCCTTTGAATCTTAGAAGTTTGGAATTGACATATGGATTCTGAGAGTTACTCTACATTCCATAAAGTGAACTTCAGATTTGTTTATTTATTTCCATGGCATATAGATTTTTTCACTGGCATGCTAATCACTTGGAAACATTGAAACCTCCTACTTGATGACACCATAATTTTTTTTTTTAGTTTTTAACAATGTGCACACAGTGCCCTTGTACATGAGTGCCAACTCAGTTTAAATATGAGTTATTTTCTGTAAATTAGTCGATCGAGACTGAACCCCTGGCCTGGAGTCAAGTGTCAGTCCCACGATTATGTCAACATTCTAGAATTTCTCTGTCTCTTCTGGCTTCTTCCATCCAATTCACCCCATTTTCATCCATTCTAGAATATGCAGATGAGATGTTTTCTCAGCTCTTATCAAAGTCTTAAACTGTAGTCAGGATATCAGTAGTCCAGGACTCACAGATTGTTAAGGCAACTGGGTCTTTTCAAATTCGTCCTCCAGTTTAGAAACGTAGACTTTTATCTTCATGTTTATACATTCAAGATCATAAAATTGCTGCCTCCTATACATATATGCTGACTATGTTTCTATCATAAAGAAAAGAGAAGGATGAAGAAATGACTCAGTGGTTAAAAGTGCTTGCCTGCTTCTCTTCTAGATGATGCGAGTTCAGTTCCGACAACCATATGTAGCTGCTCACAATTGCCTGGAATTCCAGTTCCAGGGATTATGGAATAGTCTTCTGGCCTCCATGAACAATGAAGAGAGGAAGAGAGAAATGGAGAGAGAGAAGGAAGGAGGGAAAATAAAATATAGATCGGGAAGTGTTTGTGTCTGTAAAATAGAAGCTTTTCTGGAAATCCTCATGAGCTTCCATCATAAAGAATCTTGTCATATGTATCTCAATTGTTGGAGTGTCTGGGTCTGTAAACAAATACCTCTGTCTGATTTATTGATTCTCTGCATACAATGTGGTTTCCCTTTTACGTAAAAAGGATACTCTGTAATAGGTACATTGACGTATGCAGCCAAGTATTGACGTATGTAGCCAAGAACACTGCGTCTGTTTTACCAGCTAAAAGAAAGGACATTATGGCTATTTGAGATGTCACCATTTTCTTGGAAATGTGAATTATGATTTTACTTTATAAGTATGAGATATATGGCTACAGTTAGTAGATGATCTTGGTGCTCAGAAGATACTTTAGACTCTGAAACAGTTTTGAAACTGTGAAGGATGATGTGGACTCTTGAAGTTGGACAAAATGCATTTTGACGATATGGCCCTGAGAATAAGGAGGTTCAGAAGTAAAATGGGATGATGAGAATGAGATGTAACAAATATTATCAGGAATCTGAATGCATGGTCCCCTAGGGATGCTATTTTGGTGGGTTAAAAATGTGTGATGAATGTCACTATGGGCGGGTTTTGGGGTTCAAAATCCATGCCGTGTTCCCAGTGTGATCTCTCTGCTTCTTGATGGTGCCTCATGGTGTGTGTTCCCTGATTGCTTGCTACCTCAGCTCTGCCATCATGGACCTCTGGAGTCATAAGCTGTTTAAACCCTTTCTTCTATGAATTATTTTGGCTGTGGTGTTTGATCACAGCAATAGAATCAATACTAAATGGGTGCCAAACAGGAAGTCAAAATATGAGAGGACCATTTCATAAAATTATAAAGCCAGTCCAGGGAGTTGCTTTTCATGAGACAGTTAAGTGTAGGAAAATGATTCTGTTCTGATGAGCAGTATTTATTGGGTCAGCTTGTTTCTCAGACAAATGCTTGGATGCTCAGAGGCCCTCCAGTTCATTTTGCATCTCTTTTTCTACTCCTCTCATTTTCATGGCTCAGAAGTTGAAGAACAAAAATGATCTAAAAATATTGCTCCAAGAATAGCTGAAAACTTATTAATATGCCTTGGCTCAGTGTAAGGAATATTAATGAGATGTTCTCCTCCTGAGAAATCTGTTGGCTTCTGAAAGGGATTTCCCGTTAGTGACATTTAGACATGTCACCACCTAGTTTTTGATAGTGCTCATCAAGTTTATAGCATTTCAGCAATATGTATTGCTGGTAGGAGATCTTTTTTTGACTCAGGTACTTATGACTTCTGCTGTTTAAGCATATGATATGTTTTGCAGTCTGCTGAGTATTTCTCTGAAATATGGGATAATAAACATTGTTATAGTAGTAGTGCTAGCCACAGGCCAAGTCACTTCCTCACATAGTGTGTTAATGTGGTGATCCCGGAGTTCACAGGAGAGATTTCCATTCATGTTGCTGATTCACAAGTGTCACAGGTTCATAGTATCCTTTCCATGTGTGATCCTGAAACTGTAGGCACTCTAGTAAAACTTAGTGTAAATCAAGAGTAGGTCAGAAGTCAAGATTTGGGAAACATCAATATTTGGGCAGTCCTCAAAGCAGTTGTTAAATGTGGTTAAAGACGGGATCTTTGAAAATAGAAATGATAAAAGTATGAAGAAGGGAGGGAGTGAGAAGTGAGGGAGGAAAACATGGGATGGAGAAGAGTAGGAGAGATAATTCTGGAAGGGAAAATGTTGAATAGACACCATAAGACAATCTTCCAACATTAATGTCAATAAAGACACATTAGGATGGTGAAAGCAGGAGATAGGAGGAGAAATATGGGCAATTTCAGTGCGATTCAGGAAGAAACTGAGGGATGCATGGTTCTGGAAATGAAAAGAGATTTGATGAAACTGTGTTTCCAGAAGATTAATTTTATAAGTACTATGAAGAATGGATTGGCATGAAACTGGGTGGAGAGAACAGCTAGCCGCGTGTTGAAATAATCCATGTGTAAAGTTATGAGAAGCAGGGCAAAATAGGAACTGCTGAAATGGAAACAAAGAAAAAGGAGTCATTAGCAGAATAGCAACAGTCTGGCATTAGAGTGAGTTAACTGAGAAGGGGAGGCTCAACTGACTGTCATAGCTTTAGCCATGCTTGTAAGACTCTGTGTGTCTCATTCTGTTTCTACAATAGAAGGTTTACAAATAGTGAACCCCATGTCAACAGTTCCCTCGGCTCTGAAATAACCTACCAATTGCTATAATGTGCTCTGATTGTTTAATAGAAATGGTTACTTTCTTGTTTCTAACTGAACTAGTGGTTTCCTAGAGATGTAACATGAAGACCGGGCCTATTGGGGTTTCTGTCCCGCCCAGTACCCCACAGCTGGCAAGTCCCAAAGAAAATCTCACAGAGTCTACATTAAGTTATAAACTGATTGGCCCATTAGGTCAGGCTACTTATTAACTCTTATAACTTATGTTACCCCATTATCCTTATCTACATTAGCCACATGGCTCAGTACCTTTCTCAGCTGGGCAAGTTACATGCTGCCTCTTTGGTAGTCTGTGCAGGAATGGCTGAGGGAGCTTCCTGCTTCCTAGAATACTCCCAGTCTCTTTGCTCCACCTCTACTTCCTGTCTGGCTTTCCTGCCTATATTGCCTGCCTGGCCAATCAGCATTTTATTAAAATACATGATTGACAGAATACAGATAATTCTCCTACACTATTTCCCTCTTTTTTTTAAACAAAGGAAAATACCCATAGTCCATTTTATGGGTATGTGGGTGTAGTATTCCAGGCTACTTCTGGCTGGTTGGGGACGTTGATAATCTTATGGGGAACTAAAGAAAATTTAGAGCTATAATCAAGTCCTGACTGGAGTATCCTGTGAGTCTTGATCATCTCAGGCAGCAGTCTTTAATCTGTTCTGGATGTAGAACTCTGTCATCTGGGCCATCTGTTCCTATCAGAGATTTCTCAGGTGGTTTTCTTATTCAAACCTGATTTTTCTTAACTCAGAATGAATCCACAGCTTCTCATTTTCTGTGGAAACAAAAGCAAAATCTCTTCTCCAAAGTAACATACCTTTTGACTTCAGTTTTGAAGCCAAGGTATTTTCAAAATACCTATCTTGGGTTAGTTCAGCAGCATTTATAAACAAAAGTCTTTTAGCAGCTCTTGCTCCTTCCTCAGCATTCAAACAATTCAAAGAGAGTTTAATAGCATACAGTATCAAGATTCTCTGTGTATTTTCCATCTTTATTTTAACCTCTATTTCTTTTATTTTTACTTTAACTTTTTGAGATAGGTTCTCTATATATCTTTGTTCTGGAATAACTCTGTAGACCAGGCTGTCCTTGAACTCACAGAGATCCATCTATCTCTGCCTCCCCAGTGCTGGGATTAAAGGTGTATGCTACCACACCTTGAACTCACAGAGATCTGTCTGTCTCTGTCTCCCAGGCATTGGGATTAAAGGCGTGTGCTACCACACCTTGAAGTCACAGAGGTCAATCTACCTCTGCCCCTTGATGTCACAGAGGTCAACATACCTCTGCCTCCCAGGTATTGGGATTAAAAGTGTGTACCATCACACCCTATTTCTCCCTTTCTTTCTTTTTTTATTTTTGATGACTTTAAACTTTAGCCTGCATATATTTTTAACACACTGTAAACCATTTAGAGGTTTTCTTCCTCTTTGAATCTCTCCTCACTGTATATCTCTCTTTTTCTGACCACATGACCCTTTAATTTACTAAGCAATATGGAGAGGGAACAGCCGCTAAAAGACTTTTGTTCATAAATGCTGCTGAACTTATCCAAGATAGGTATTTTGAAAATACCTTGGCTTCAAAACTGAAGTCAAAAGGTATGTTACATTGGAGAAAAGATTTTGCTTTTTTTTTCCACAGAAAATGAGAGGCTGTGGATTCATTCTGAGTTAAGAAAAATCAGGTTGGATAAAGGAAGACCACCTGAGAAATCTCCGATAGGAACAGATGGCCTGGATACAGAGTTCTACATCCAGAACAGATTCAGGATTGCTGCCTGCGTTGATCAAGACTCACAGGATACTCCAGTCAGGACTTGATAATAATTTTCTTTAGTTCCCCATAAGATTATCAGCGCCCCCCAACCAGCAGGAAGTAGCCTGAAATACTACACCCACATTCCCAACAAATGGACTATGGGTATTTTCCTTTGTTTAAAAAAAGAGAGAGAGAGAAATGGTGTGGGAGAATTTTCTATATTCTATCAATCATGTATTTTAATAAAACGCTGATTGGCCAGGCAGGAAGTATAGGTGGGTCAACCAGACAGGAAGTAGAGGTGGGGCAATGAGAACAGGAGTATTCTGTGAAGCAGGAAGCTCCCTCTGCCACTCCTGCATAGATCACAGAGGAAGCAACATGTGAGCTGACAGCTGAAAAAGGTACCAAGCCATATGGCTAATATAGATAAGGATAATGGGGTAACGAAAGTTATAAGAACTAATAAGTAGGCAGAGCTTAGGGCCAATCAGTTTATAAACTTATGGAGTCCTGTGTGTGATTTTTATTGGGGCTTGCAGGTTGTGGGGTACTGGGTGGGACAGATACCCCAACAAGCCAGCCCTCATGCTACATAGAGAAATCCCTTGTCTTCTCGCTGAAAGTGCATCTGACTTTGCAGTTCTTCTTAACAAAATACTTTGTGAAGTATTTGGACACTAGGCACCTTACATCTGAAAAGGCCCAAGATGTTGTACTACTCTGAGTGAAGGATGCACACACAAATAATTTAAACATTATCAACAATTAATACCTAGACTCTCTAATAACAGTGTGCTTCTTAGATCTGGGGAAACGCTTGCTGATTACTAAATCCATGCCTCCCTCTCTACTGAAAGTTGAATTTGATTCCATTTCTCCTAGGTGTACCTGTGGCTGCATTATTGCCAATGAATCACTGACAGTAGTGATTAACACTATTTTCAGACTGTGCCAACATAATTATCCACATCTGCATTTCTATACTGTGAACGGAAGTCATTCCATGTATGCTGTTTTCAGGGGGCCTTGAAAAGTGTATGTCAATTTTATGGCGATCTCAGTTGGAGATACTGAAGGACTTTGCAAACTCTACCTTGATATTATATCTTGACCTCTAAGGTGAAGCAGTTACACACTTAAACCACTGAACAACTTGAGACATGTTTGTTGGAACAGTTAGTCACACTAATGCAAGGTACAAAGCTTCTCTACAAAAAATAATGTTATCTGAAAAAAGTAGAATCATGGTCAAGATTCAGTTTCTTGAAAATGACTGTAAAATCAGGTCAAGCATAGACTATCGTCCTAATTGGAAATGGTTTGTGTAAAATGCATGTCTAAAGTTTACAGAAACTTCTGGTGAACATGGCCAAGGAATTGCTGCTGTCTTAGGTACACTGTACCAGTGAATATTTTAAGGGCTGATGACAGAAGTTCATATTGAGAATCACAGAATCATATTCTGAATATAAAGGTAGTGGGAGAAGCAGAGTCAAGAACAGGCACAGTCATAAGCTACAGAGAATACCAAATGGACATATTCTTCCTGGTTTTCTATTTGCTTCCTGGGAAGGGGATAGCCTATTTTCTCCCCTATTATGGACTTATATTTCCAAAAACACTTTGGGCAAAAATGAACCCTCTCTTTTTACATGTTAATTATCTTAGGTCTTTTGTTTCAGGAATGAAAAGCAGAGTAATGCAGTTATGGGAATTTTTAAAGTCTATGATGAGAGTGTTGTAATTGCTGAGAGGTGGAAAATGAGGAGACATTCAGAGTTAGCATGGAAAATAGACTAAGGTGAACATGAGAGGCTGAATTATCAATGAAGTCAAACAGAAAGAACCTTGAGTTTGTCACAGTGTGGGAGGAAACCTGAGCAACAGAAATCCCCAAATAAGAATGTTGACACTGAAAGTTACGAACTTGGAAGAGAAACAAATCATGTGGTAACAATACTTAATCTAGAGCTCAAAGAAAACATAACATTTGATGAAATTCAATGGAAATGAAATGTGCCATTTAGGATCTTAGACTGGTATACAAGACAGAAAAACTGCTATATATTAAATTCATAGTAACATTAGCTGCAGAAAATGTGAATATTAGCTTTCTGTGTTTTTATTCCTTTTTGAACAAGAGAACCAGTATGTAGAACATTTATTTTCTCTCTTTTTCATTTAGGTCATTTATGAGACTCTGCTTCAGTCATTGGTTGCAACTGGCTCATCTCGACTCTGGTTTTAAATCAGAAAGGGCCCATAAATATTTCCAATTTAATTAGTTCTACGCTCTTATGGAGAATGGCACTCATACAAGAGACCAAATAGGAAAGCCCAATTATAGATTCATGAGCTTTACCTCAAACTAATGAGTTGCCATTATTCTAACTCTCTGCTGTGCAAAACAAGGCACACACAAAATTCATAATACTAGAATGTAACCTAACCATAATGCAAGAATAAAACAAAAAAATGAGAGGGATGGACATTAATGTATTGTATAATTTCACTAGACAAAAAAAAACTTCAACTTTCAACTAAAGATTCACATGGGTAATTTCTAAATAGCTACTGTGACATGCAAGGGCTTTATTGGAGAAAACTGAGAAAGGACAAAGGCAAGAATGGAAGCTTTAAGAACACTCACTCAGACACCAGTGTGAATCTAGCAGAGTTAAAAAGTAAGGATTATTAGTGACTTCTGCATCATTGCAGACAAACATAGGACAGAAACAAGTAAAGGATGATTTATTTTACCCTCAAAGGATTTCAATTCACAATAGTGAGGAAGTGACAAACTCAGAAGGAGGGAGCCTAACATCAGACTATTCCTCTCCTGCCAGCTCAGGGAAATGAGCTGGGCTGGAATTAGTGGTGGGTACATCCCTCAATGGCTCACCCCTAGTTGGCTACTTCAATTAGCTCCTTCTATGCACCAGAAAGTTCCACAACCCCAAAACTGTGATCACCAGCTGGAGACTAGGTTTTCAAACACATAAGCCTATGCAGGGCATTGGATTTCAAACCAAAACAAATAGCTAAAGGAGGAGGAGTCTGAGGAGTCCCTGGCTGGTTTTTCATTGAAGAAAGTTATGTCATGATGAAAAGACATTCTTACGTCTGAGTGAGTTATGGCTTCAATGGCTACCCCTGTAGTGCACACTGTCTTTGCTTGTAAGTATTCAAAAAAAAGCCCCATGGCTTTAGACTATGTACAATGGTGCTTCCAAATGTCTAGGACTGAGTTTAATATTCAAATAAATTTTCTTCCGTAGAAGAACTTTTACAAACTGGCAGATTAAAACCATGGTAGAGTGGTCAGGTAATCTTGAGAAAGATGAGGTAAAATCATGAATAAATCATGAAGATACACTCATGTCATGAGAGATGCTAGTGTCAACAATGGGGAGAACAACAGGGTAAAGTATAATCCTTACAAGAAATAAACAAGAGCTTTTGAATAATTTAATGAAACTCATGATAGCTTCAAGCAAACATTTCTCTTCCTTTCAATTCTTCACATATTATCAGCCTGATAATCTGCTGTACAATTTTACCAAAATGTTTCAGTTTTGCTATCATTTGGTACTACATTCTTTTTTTTAAAAAAGTCAGCATATCAGCATTTATCTTTCATTCATTGCTGAAATCACTCATTCAAGAGAACTCAAATATCAATTTTATAAATACATGACTAAATATTAAAATATTTAATTTTAATTAAATATTAAAATTCTTAGCATTGAAAAAATTTCTGATGTAGGTAGGATTCCCCTCTGTGTTCTGTGAATACCGTTAGTTAATAAAAAGCTCTGCTTTGGGCCTATTGCAGCACGGAATAAGGTAAGGAGGAAATTCCAAGCGGATAGATGAGGAGAGAGTAGACAAAGTCAAAGAGAAACCATTTAGCCTCTTCAGGATACAGATGCCAGATGTTGGACAGAACATTACCAGTAGCACACAACCATGTGGTGATACACAGAAATGGGTTAATTTAAGATATAAGAGCTAGTCAATGAAAAGTGTATGTTGTAGTAATACAGTTTCTATGTGATTATTTGGATCTGAGCAGCCAGAAAGCGGATGAGCAACCTCCACCAACAAAATGGCACACCAACATGGGCTGACTTTACCTAAGGGTGGCACGGCCCCTTAAAGAGAGGTATTCCTGAGTCAGCTTTGGCAGCAAAACTGCAGGGCTCTATTAAGAAGCCTTCCTGGTTTGTGCAAGTTGCACAAACAGCTCCAGCTTTTATAGAAACTCAAATGGAATTTGTGAGCATTGTGCTACATATTGCTTAGTGGTGCAACATAGATCCACTGCATACCTGGAACTAGGATGGTGTGCATGGCTCTCAGAGGTGGTGAACATGTTTCTGCCATGTTGGACTGGGCAGAACCAAAAGGCAAAGCAGCATTAATCCTAGTCGTGTTTCTTAGCATTGGAAGAAGTGGTCCTGGTCAGAAAATAGTTGATGATATGCAATAAAGACAAAACAAAATGGAAAAGATCTCTCAGTGGGTTACAGTGTTAAAAAAATGTACATAGGCTTGGGAGAAAAAATAAAAAGAGTAAAGGGACAGTAAAAGTAGACTGAAAGAGTACAAACAGTCATAGATTAAAGGAGTAAAGATAATAAAATAAATATCAAACTTGTAAAAAAGTATAAAAGTAAGAAAAACAATCCATGTAAAGATGGGATATACAAAGAGAGTATAGATTATGTGTATTATTGTGTTTTCTTTGAATATTTTGACAGTGAATGAGCTAAGTACACAGAGATATTTCACTTACAGGCTGCAAAACTCAACATATATATATATATATACATTTAAATCTATATTATATATTTTATATATAACATTAACTATATTATATTTAATATTTCATTATATGTGATATTTTATTATTAATTATATATTAATCTATATAATTAATATTATAATAATATTAATATTATATTTTATATATATATTTTTAAGAGGTATCTTACCTTCAAAATGGGATCTAAGGATATATTGCTTTGGAAAAGTGGTTCTGCTTTTGTTTCCACAGAAGGTGAAAACCTGTGGATTCCTTCCAGGCTAATGTGGTTTGTTGGACCAAGATCCCATGAAAGGTTGCTGTGAACATCCTAATTTGCTCTGCCCAACAAAAAGCAGGAAGACTTTTAGAAAGAATTAGGCCTAAATTTCCTAAATGATTGTTTATAGATGTTTGTTTTCATTTAAAGGGGGTTATTCTATAAATATAAATACTTTTCATTGATATGGATCTTCATTTATTGATTCATATTTAAGGTCAATTTTTATATGTATTTCTGCTGTTGTTTAAGGCACTGTGTTTGTGAAGCTCATTTAAAAATGTATAATTATGAAATACAAGTTAATAGATAATAATTTATACTAATCAAATTTGTAGTCATGTTAGTTAGGTTTTCAGGATGTACAGAGATATATTTCAGATGGATAGTTATTCTTCAAACCTTCAAAGACTAGGAGAATATGGCATTTAAACGTTTTAAGAACTTATCACTTCTCATGACAATAAGACACAAGGGCTCCTGACAGCACCAATCTACTTCAAGAGGATAATGGGCAATGAAGAGGATTCTTATGGAGTTTGTTAGCCATTTGAGCAAGGAATTGCTCTTGCCTGGACTGCTTGATGTTATGCTGTATAAACTGGGCATGCAGGACCCACAGAGATATAATGGCTAAACTTGCCTATAGGTGAGATGGTCCTTCAGGGTTCCTGTTTATGAAAGAGTCTGCCAGACATTCTGCAGGATACAGAAGAAAGTACTGACAAATTGCCAATATAGGTGGAACTCTCTGTCATTTCTTGCTTTGTTGAAAAGTCTGCTGGATACTAAGGGCCTGTAGGCTGAAGATGGGTGCCCCAATGTTACAGAAGAACTTTGGGTGACTGTCCAAGCAGCATGATGTCCCTGTCAACTCTAGAGTTTTGGAAGTTACTTATAATGTACTTCCTGTTTACTTAGGTAATATTATATCCCTCTGGGGTCTTTGATAGAGTTAAAGAATAGATAGTTATAATTATAGTTTTCCTTGGTTATGATAAAAGATAAGGTAGATATAAATATTGTAACTGTAATTCTTGGCTGATAATTCTTTTGTTGAATGTAATTTTGCTATACTAAAGTTAAAACCTTCCTTTTTAATTAGAAAGGGGAAGTGATGTGGGATTTCCCTTTCTATGCTATAAATACCTTTGACTAATAAAGAATCTGCTTTGGTCTTATTGCAATGCAGATATAGGAGGAGAGAATAGGCAACGTCAAAGAGAAACCATGTAGCTGCTGCAAGAGACAGATGCAAGATGTCAGATGGAACCTTACTGGTAGGCCACAGCCACGTAGCAATACACAGATTTATTGAAATGGGTTCATTTAAGATATAGGAGATAGTCAATAAGAAGTCTGAGTTAGTTAATAGGCCAAGTAGTGCTGTAATAATACAGTTTCTGTTTGATTATTTTGTGTCTGAGTGGCCATGAAATAAACAAGCAACCTCCACCAACAAATTTCATTAGATTTGTTAATTAGAGATCATCTGAAAATTTTTCTTGATAAAGTGACTTAACTTCATCAATGGTCTTTGTTTATATTTTAATATTTCAAACTAAGAATGAGTATATCTAATTGTTGCCACTGTTCTTAATTTAAATGTATGTCTTTTATTAATATTAATATTTTCTAGGTCTCAACTAATTCTAAGAATCAAATATGACAAGCACAGTTTTGAACATATACTGTTCTTCCTGACTTTGAAATATGTTTATCCTAAGGGGTGAAAGCATGTGTGTTTGTTAAGTCAGACAGACTTGTGCTTGGTGTCTTGGTTCTTTCTTTCATAAGAAATTGCCACCCCTCTGCTTGCTAGATCCCTTCATTAAGGAACGGGGATTGTTGAAGTAACACTCTTATCTGCATCAATAGAAGTAATTCCCTAATTAGATGAGAGGGAAAATTATGTGTTGGTCATTGATCCAAAATTTTTTCTCATGTCTTTGGGCCAGAAGTTCTCAGCCTATAGGTCACAACCACACTGGGAGAGTCACATATCAGATATCCCGTATAACAAATATTTATATTACAATTCACAACAGTATCAAATTACAGTTATGAAGTAGCAATGAAATAATTTTATGGTTGGGTTCACTACAACTTGAGGAACTACATTAACATGTTGCATTCAGAAAGTTGTGAACCATACTCTGAGGGCATGAGGTGGCTCTTACATATTTATGTTACCTAATCTTTTCCATGTGTAGAAATTTTATTCATAAAAGAGCAGCTAGGTGGTAACTCAATAATGGCGGTGATTACTGAAATAAAAATAATGTGTCTAATTTAAGATTGTCTTTTATTAGTAACACTTGTTCACAGATGCATCTCACATACTTGAAGTCAGCCTATAATGGCGAATCAATCCCACTCCAGTTATGTTTTAAGGGGTTATTTATTTTGGGGGGTAAAACTTACATACACCATAAACCATCAGGAAGGGAGCCTAGTCGCTGGAGCAGGAGCTGGGAGCAGGAGCCAGGACCAAGCGCCGGAACCAAGAGGGCCGAGCCGAGATCTGTGGCTCTTTTTAAAAGAGAAATATACCACGCCCCAGTGGGCTGGTATTTCAGCAGCTATTGGCTGATGGAGCGGAAGGCCCTCCCGCAGCACCGTGGGCTCGTGTTTCAGCGACTATTGGCTGAAGCAGCGGAAGATACCCCTGCAGCACCTCCCCCTTTTGTTTAAGTAAGAGAGTTCTAAGCCTACTACGAAATTATATACAGTAAGTACAAACCTACACAATTATACACAATAAGTACAAATATCCTATTCTAACAAGCTAAAGTCTTGTATAATAAATAACTTGGCCAAGTCATGAGAGGAGAGTAGCTACATTTATCTAGTCTTCAACCCCATAGAAGATCCAAGAAGGGAAATAATGTTACCTGCGTAATTAGGAAGAGCAATCAAAGAACTTCCAAAACATGCAACAAATCACAGAGACAACTGGCTACCTGTGCAATCACCAAAGACCTGTTTGCAGCATTGAAGCAACCAACTTTGACTAAGGCCTAGAATAACTGACAGATTATTTTTAACAGGCAATAGATTTTTCAAAACCATCTTACCCTGTCTTGGCAAGATTTAACAGTTCTGTTTATCCATTTCTGGATTTTATCCATTTCCGGATTTTAACAGGCAAGAGATTTTTCAAAACCGTTTTACCCTGTCTTGGCAAGATTTTTCAAGCCTTTGCTATTGACATGATGTTTTTTATGAAATTCAGATGCCAGCAGCACACTACTAATCAATAATTGATCAATATCTGCATTACCTTGTGCTAGAGGACCTGGCAGACCCGTATGGGATCGGATATGCATTATATACATAGGGCAGAGCCTGTTTCTGATCATGTCTTGTACCTGGATAAACAATGATGTCAGTTCTGTACCATCAGGTATAAATTCAGCAGTTTCAATATGCAAAATAGCTTTTCTGCATATTGTGAGTAAGTAATTATATTAAGAGGTTCTTTAAAATCCCTAAGCACCATAAGGATGGCATATAATTCTGCCTTCTGGACAGAATCATAAGGACTTTATTCCACTTTTCTCAATTCTTCTGATTTGTAACCTGCTTTCACTGATTTATTAGCATTGGTATAAAATGTATGGGCTCTGGTTATTGGAGCATCATGGACAATTCGAGGGAGGATCCAAGAAGTTCTCTTTATAAAGTTCAGTCTCTTGCTTTTTGGGTAATTGTTATTGATTTCTCCAAAAAAAATAGCACAAGCTCTTTGCCATGGTTCATTGTCTTCCCACAACTTTTTTATCTCATCAGCAGTGAAAGGCACTATAATTTCTGCTGGGTCTATACCTGCTATTTGACGAAGTCTCAATTTTCCTTTTATAATCAATTCAGAGACTTTTTACACATAAGTTTTTAATTTTTTACTTGGTTTGTGTGGTAAAAAGATCCACTCTAAAATAGTATCTTCCCCCTGCATTAAAATTCCTGTAGGAGAAATTCTGGAAGGCAAAATAACTAGAATGCAACTAAGATTTGGATCCACCCTATCTACATGTGCCTCCTGTAATTTTTCCTCAACCATCGTCAGTTCCTTTTCTGCTTCAGCTGTTAAGTCTCTGGGACTATTCAAATCTTTGTCACCATCTAAGGTTTTGTTTAAATGAATTATTATATCAGGTGTTATCCCAACAGCTGGTCATAGACTGGAAATGTCTCCTAATAATCTTTGAAAGTCATTAAGAGTTCGTAACTGGTCTCTCCTGATTTGTGTCTTTTGAGTCTTAATTCTTTGTAAACCTATTTTATAACCTAAATAATTGACAGAATCTCCTCTCTGAATTTTTTCAGGAGCAATTTGCAATCCCCATTTAGGTAATACTATTTTTACTTCTTCAAATAGCCTTTCTAAGGTGTCTTTGTTTTGATCAGATATCAGTATATCATCCATATAGTGGTATATTATGGACTTAGGAAATTGTTTGTGTATAATGTTCAATGGTTGGCTTACAAAATATTGGCACAGGGTGGGAGAGTTTAACATTCCCTGTGGGAGGACGGTCCACTGGTACCTCCTTGCAGGCTGAGAGTTATTATAGGTAGGCACTGTGAAGGCAAACTTTTCTCTATCTTTTTCTTGTAATGGTATAGTGAAGAAACAATCTTTCAGATCAATAACTATAAGAGGCCATCCTTTTGGTAACAGGGAGGGCAGAGGAATTCCAGATTGCAGAGGACCCATAGGTTGAACAACCTTGTTGATAGCTCTAAGATCTGTCACCATTCTCCATTTACCAGATTTTTTCTTAACAACAAATACAGGAGAGTTCCAAGGGCTGGTAGATTCTTCTATATGTCCAGCATCTAATTGCTCTTGTACCAGCTGTTCTAAAGCCTGTACCTTTTCCTCAGATAAAGACCACTGTTTAGTCCATATTGGTTTCTCAGTCAACCATTGGAAAGGCATGGCTGTTGGTACCTCTGAAGGGCCATCAATTGTGTTGTGTTCTTGTATAGCTCTAATAGCTGGTTTCCCGCCATCTGTAATATCTTGTAATATTGTCCTCAGAAATATAGGCTCTGGAAGCAGCAGGAATGTTAATTTGGGTATTCCATTGCTGCAATAGGTCACGGCCCCATAAATTCATTGCAATATTTGCTACATATGGCCTTAGTTTTCCTATTTGTCCATCTGGACCTATACAATTGACCCATCTCGTGCTTTGTCTTACTCGAGATAGGGTTCCAATTCCTAAGAACTGAATATCTACCTCCTGAAGAGGTCAATGCAGATGCCAAGATTCTGGAGTAATGATACTAACATCCGCACCTGTGTCCAGTAAGCCAGTAATAAATTTGCCATTTACACACACTCTTAGCTGTGGTCTTTGTTCATTTATAGAAGTCTGCCAGAATATTCGTTTACTTTGTCCTCTTAGATTTTTTGATTCATTCACCACATTTAACTCATCCTTCAGGCCGTTATTGCTTTTAACAGCAGGCATGGGTCATTCTAATTTCCCTGAAGAGGCATGTTCTCTGCAGTGATCGGAAATGACTGGACCACATTTGCTATGGGGGCCTTCGAGAGGCCCCCTATTGAGTTTCCTGGTGGCAACGGGTTGCCCTGTTTATCTCTTGTTGACCTACACTCATTCGTCCAATGCCTGCCCTTTCCACATCTCCTGTATAAACCTGAAGGCCGAGTCCTCCTATTCCTGTTATTCCTAGAAGAGTCATTATTCCTGGAATTCCATTGTCTGCAGTCCCTTTTCATGTGTCCCATTTTGCCACAATGAAAGTATTTTGTAATCTGATGTTTCCTTTTACCTTTGGAAATTGCTTCTTGCACCCATATTTCATTGCCATAATCAAATGTATCAACATTTATTGTATGTAAAACCCATTTCATCCAAAGGCGCTGATCTGAGCTTTAAAGGCCCCGGGATCCTTTTGCATTCTACATTGGCATTCTCATAAGCCAAAGACTCAATTACTATATTTCTTGCTTCTGGATCAGGTATCCCTATTTGTACAGCCTTAGTTAGTCATTGTAAAAAGTCACTAAAGGGTTCTCTCTGACCCTGTTTGACCCTGATATACGATTCTACTCTCTGACCTGAGTCTTGAACCCTGTCCCAGGCCCTTAGAGCTGCTGTAGCACATATGGATAAAATGTTTTCATCATAAAGAGCTTGTTCCTGAGGATCAGAGTAAAGTCCTTCCCCTAGAATTTGATATAGGGAAACCTCAATTCCTTTCGCTGATTCTTGTTGTTGTAAAAGTCTGGCCTCTTGTTTGAATAAGCATTTGAAATGCCATAAAGGTCCATTCTCGAGGACAGCTGACGTTAATTGATTCCAATCTTGAGGGTTGGCCCTGCTGCTCAGAGCCCAGGATTTTAACATCTCCCTAACAAAGGATGAATGTAGTCCATAACTCACAATTGCTTGTTTAAATTCTTTCAGATCATTCATATGTATAGGCTCCCATGTATGCTCTTTAATGGCCTTAGGGTTTTTGGAGCTGGTTATCTTTTCTGCTGTTATTACTGGAAAGGCAGGTATAACTCTATGTAGACTAAGAGTTTTTTGAGGTGAATGTTGCCTTTCTACCTTTTGCTCCTGTTCATCAGAGTCTATGATTTCCTCAATCTTATTAAATCTGCTCACCATTGCCTTCTGTAAGTCCTGAATCTCCTGTCCAGTATTATGCTCCAAAGCCTTCATTAACGATTCTAAGGTATGGTGCTTGTCCGTCAGAGATACCAGTTCCTCCTTGGACACATCTCCTTCATTGATAATTCTAAGGCATGGAGCTTGTCTGTTAGAGATACCATATCCTCCTTGGACATAATTCTCATGGCATGTACTGTGCCTTATTGTATGGAAATCCTGTCAATTAATCTATCATACCCTTTTGATAAAGTCGGATTTTCACATTCAATGGTTATAATCCTCTCAGCTAATGTTTCAGCACTTACAGTCATGGACTGGAGGTTACCAGTCATTTTGGTTGTCCCCTCCTCCAGAGCAGTGAAGCTCCCTTCTAAAGAAGCAATATCAGACTGTACCTTCTTGATATTTTGGTCAGTCGACCGAGTCATATCAGACAAAGGTCTAGTCTCCTCCTTGAGAACTCCAAACTCTGATCTAGTCTCCTGCTTGAAAACTCCAAACTCTGATCTAGTTTCTTCCTTGAAATCTACAAACTCTTTTTTGAGGAGGTTGGTATCAATGGTACAGAATGGCGCCCACGTGGATAACTGCATCCACAGAAAGCCTGAGAAAGCTTGGAAAAGACTAGAGTAAAGCATTCCATTTTTCAGCTATAGCAGGAAAAAAGTTGCGCTGTTTTAAAATGCTGGCTTTCTGGGCTGTCCTGCCAGGGAAAACTCTGACTCTTTCAAGCAGGCAGTCCAGACTATGGAAACAATGTTGCAGCTTGCTTCCTGGCAAGGACCTTGAAACGCCTTAAGGGCTTTTGACTGTTGTTTTTTCCATATTCCTTAGCAAATTAAAGATCCACGTGGTCAGAAAAAGAGAGATATACAGTAAAGAGAGATTCAAAGAGTAAGAAAACCTCTAAATGGTTTACAATGTGTTAAAAATATATACAGGCTAAAGGTTAAAGTTCTCAAAATAAAAAAGAAAGAAAGAAAGTAGCCTGGGAGGCAGAGACAGACAGATCTCTGGGAGTTCAAGGATAGCCTGGTCTACAGAGGGAGTTCCAGGACAAAGATATGCAGAGAGCCTGTCTCAAAAAGCCAAAAGTTAAAAGTAAAAATAAAAGAAATAGAGGTTAAAATAAAGCCACGTAAAGATGGAAAATATACAGGGAATCTTGATACTATATGCTCTTATGCTCTCTTTAAATTGAATGCTGAGGAAGGAGCAACAGCTGCTAAAAGATACTTGCTTATAAATGCTGCAGAATTAATCCAAGATAGGTATTTTGAAAATATCTTGGCTTCAAAATTGAAGTCAAAAGGTATGTTACTTTGGAGAAGAGATTTTTCTTTTGTTTCCACAGAAAACGAGAGGCTCTGGATTTATTCAGAGTTAAGAAAAATCATCTTTGACCGAGGGAGACCACCTGAGCAATCTCCGGTAGGAACAGATGGCCCAGATGTCTGAGTTCTTCATCCAGAACAGGTTCAAGACTGCTGCCTGAGATGATCAAGACTCACAAGATACTTCAGTCAGGACTTGATCATAACTCTAAATTTTCTTTAGGCCCCCATAAGATTATCAGCACCCCCAACCAGCTGGAAGTAGCCTGGAATAATACGCCCACATTCCCAAAAAATGGACTATGGATATTTTCCTTTGTTTTTTTAAAAAAGAGGGGGAAGTGGTGCAGGAGAATTGTCTGTATTCTATCAATCATGTTTTAAATAAAACGCTGATTGGCCAGGCAGGAGGTGTAGGCGGGAAAACCAGACAGGAAGTTGAAATGATGCAAAGAGAGCAGGAGAATTCTGGGAAGGAAGAAGTTTCCCCCACTCCTGCCCAGACCAAGGAAGCAGCAGGATGTAAGCTGCCCCACTGAAAAAGGTACTGAGCCACATGGCTAACATAGATCAGAAAAATGGGTTAATCAAGATGTGAGAGTTAGCCAGTAAGAAGCCTGATCTAATGGGCCAATCAATTTTATAACTTACAGAGATCTTTGAGTGATTTTCTTGGGGTTTGCTGGCTGTGGGGTACCGGGCGAGATAGATACCCCAAACAAGCAGGCCCCCTCATGTTACAAGCCTAAGTAGTAAAATATTAAAACTTTGATCTACTATTGATCATCTTTTGACAATAAATTACATATTTTTGAAGTTTTAATATTCTTAAGATTAATAGAAATCTTATTGTTGCTAATAGGTAAATTTCTTTTCTTTAGTTTATATTCAAAGTCCTCTGAAATTAACATAGTCTGAACACAGATTGTTTCTTAAATTTGTTGAAACAGTCTCAAATCTTTACTCACATTTTCAAATATCCTCTTAAAATTATTTATTTCAAATTGTGTGTGTGTGTGTGTGTGTGTGTGTGTGTGTGTGTGTGTGAGAGAGAGAGTTGTGTGGATGGATGGGCACATATATGTGTATGTAAACATGTGCATTTGAGTGAAGTGTCCAAGAAGACCAGGGGCTTCAGATTCCTAAGACCTGAAGTTTCAGAAGATTGCCAGCTGTCTGACCTGAGTGCTGGGGACAAAATGAATTCCTCTGCAGGAACAGGACAGTCTCTTAACCACTGAACCTTCTAACCAGCCCCTATGTAGCCTAAATCTTAACAAAAGGTAATTAACTTGTCCACACCTCACTGAAATGCATTACCTCATGTGATGTACCTTCTAATGGGATCTAGATATTATATATGAAAAAAAGTTCTTTTTAAAAAGCAAAACTCGACTTAATTGGTTTAAAATGGGTTATGACATGAGGGTTTCTTTGGCACATTACCTGAGTTCTGTTCTGATGGTTAATAAGGAGAAAAGACAAGACAGGATTTGAATTCATGATGGAAACTTCTAAGCAATAAATCTCTCTCTCTCTCTCTCTCTCTCTCTCTCTCTCTCTCTCTCTCTCTCTCTCATTACTTGTGTGTGGCTTTTATATGTGCACATTTATGTATGTGACAACATCAGAAGACAACTGTATATAAACTTTACAAAGTAACTCTATGTACCAATTTTCTTGGCTTTCCTCCTTGGTACCCAAATAATTCCTATTTTGCACTTAGTCTTTGTAGTCAACATACTATGTTCCTTGCCCAGTTAAGTTCCTAATTGAACTTTCTGTAGAGCTATGATTTAATATGAGAATTTCTATAAAAATAGAAACAGTCTTGAATTTTACCAAATAATTGACCTAAAGCTTGTCTAGTTTTCTGGTTAGAATTCTGTTATCTCTACTATAACTGACTAAAAGTGTTGTTTTATATAAAAATACAGACTTCTTCATTAAGTTGCAGGTACAACCCACAACACAGTTTTCAAGAACTTCAGAAGCATAAGTGGTAAATATTTTCTTTTATAATATTTTCAAATTTCTATAAATATTAAGGAATTCAGTGATAAATATACATTTAGAAATACTAAGGGATGGAATTAGAGATGCAACACAGTGTTTGTTCATCTTACATGGGGTTTTGGGTTCAATTCCCTGTACCACATAAAAAAGAAATCACAGCACAAGCCTGCAATTCAAGTGTGTATGAGTTGGAGACAGAAAAGCAAAAACTCAATATCAACTCAGTATCAGTTTAGCATGGACTACATGAGACCTTGTGTTTAAAAAATATCAGCAATTATTTAATCCTTAACATTGTTAAAGTAGCACTGTCATCCTAATCTTATTTGCTTTTATATGGTGAAATTCCTTCCTTATAAGGTCACCTATGGAGGAAGGATGTGGAAGAGTTGGTTTTAGTTTAGAGCCATTTCAAATACACACACACCTACATACATACAAACATACATGCATATATACGTGCACACATACTCTCTCTCTCTCTCTCTCTCTCTCTCTCTCTCTCTCTCTCTCTCTGTGTGTGTGTGTGTGTGTGTGTGTGTGTGTGTGTGTGTGTGTATTTCATATACATTGTTCCTCTGGAAACGTGTATTTACTCTCTTCTTTTTGTTTTTCATTCTGAATTTTTTCCATATATGTAATTTGAGTTGTGTTCCACAACACTAAATCTTTGTTTTCTCTTTTTGCCTTTTCTTCTCATTTTCTTTCACTTGTTCATTTATTCTCAAGTTCGGTGTATATAATAAACAAATTGCAAGATTATCATGAAGTCGGTTGCTTCCGTACATACTCAGTGACCAAAGTAGAATAAAATGGCTTTATGCACCATTAAAACTCAAACTCAAAAGATTGGGTGCTTGTAAATCTACCTGGGCACCAAGAAGCTATAGGTCAGATAAAGACACAACAAAGCAATGCAGTAATGAAGAAGGAAATGAAGAGCTTCTCAGCTGTCACTAACATATGGAATACTTTTCAAATATTATTTAAATCTATTTTAGGCTTTTCAAGCAGAGTTTCTTTTGGTATAACTCTCACACAGCCATCATTGAAAAACATGCTTCAAAAACGTCAGTAATAGATTCCTAATTGTCATGTTACTATTTCTTGCAAGCTGGGAATCAAATTAAAGACTGACTGACTTCAAAAATCCTTCTTTTTTTTAGCTCACTGCCCTTACTTATCATGGTAATTCCTCATCCTCTGAACAGAGGAAAATATGGCATAAGTTGGTTATTTGGTTAATTATAACACTTAAAACATGTTTAATGAAAAAGATGAGAGTAAAATCAAGTCTCTCAAATCAAGTCGATCATCATTATTTTTTTTATCTTGATACATTGGCTTGCTACCTAATTGGCTAGTGGTTGGAACTGATTGGCAGGTGCGCCAAAACTCATTAAATCAACTCTTCTTTAAAAAGAAATGATTGCTATCTAAATATGGTATCAAGCTTAAGGATTCTCATATGTGTTGTAATTGACTCAATCTCCAGGGATGTAAGCCAACTTTGCATTAAAAAAGAAAGAGTCCACTAAAATCATGCACATGTCTCATGATGGGAATTTTCAATCATTAGGCAGTAACATCCTTCATAGGAAGGTCGGTTCTAAATATATAACACACACCGTAATAATATGTTGTTAGGAAGACTATTGAGCGTTTTTTATAATTTTTTTCTTTAAGTAATGAACTGCAGAAGATGAAAGATTATCTCTCTAACAGAGTGACTTGTACTCCTCTGCACTACTGAATCCGGAGAGAAAATTCTTCCTTCACTTGTGCTTCTGCCTTGGCTGATGTCTGCTTTTATCCAGTGTAACTGTAGAGTGAATAATCACGGAGAAGAATGACAGAAACTGTGTTTCAGGAAAAAGGTTTGCTCGCCATCTTGGGACATAAGATTAATACCTCCCTCTGGAGCTCAGAATGTTCATGTTGCTATATAGAAGGCTTTGGTTATATGTAAGAATTGATCTCTAGAAATTTTCTCTCAAATGAAGGTGTTGCCTACAGGTGAAAGTCTGGCTAGCTTAAGTATTATGAGCAGGATGCTGTCTGTGACCCAGAAGAACGGTGGCTTTCACCAAATTCAAGCTGTGCTAAGCCAACATGTCAGCTTGTACACACACGCTGATCTTCTCATAGTCATCTAGAGTGAACAGAAAACTAAATGTCAGCTTGTACACACACACTGATCTTCTCATAGTCATCTAGAGTGAACAGAAAACTAAATGTCAGCTTGTACACACACACTGGTCTTCTCATAGTCATCTAGAGTGAACAGAAAACTAAATCCTAAAAACACCTCTAGAAAATAACAGAAGCAGTTTGGAGGGAGGACACATCTTTGGGTGAAATTGTTCAACCTCAGATATCTCTGATCCTGGCCAAGCTGATTCATTTTACGTAGTCTCAAGGATAAATTAAAAGTAAAGTAATGTGTTATTTAAAATTCTATTATTTACATCTCAAACTGCTTTTTTTATCTACTCTTTAGGCCAGATTTCAAAGATTAATTTAAATTTTGATTTTTTTTAATATCTTGCACTTTATTCTTCTCTATGTTTTTCTAAATATTTTTCTTTTATTCGTGAGAATTTTGTACATAGATAAGAGGAAATATATTCATATCCATTTTCTAATTCATGGGAGCTTGTGATGACCCAATTAGTGCTGCCAGTGCATGCATGGGTATGGGCCCATGGAGACCTGTCAGTATCCATTGAAAGAGAATGACTCTCCTTTTCCTGACAACTATCGCAGGACAATGCCTCCTCAGTATGGGGAGGGGTTTAGAGAGCATTTCTCTTATCTACGTGGGAATTCTGGTAGGTTTGACCTTTGCCAGTTCTTGTGCAGATAAGCACAGTTGCTGTGATCACGTGAGTTCAAAGGCCATTCCTTATCCAGAAGACAGCACTGCTCAGCATTCTTCCAGGTCCTCTGGGGAGGCTTGAAACTACTCAAATTATTGATATTTGATCAAAGAAAAAATAGTGCAGCAAAATTTTAAGTCTTTTCCTTTGAAATTTTTTATTATACTATTTTTTCCTTATACCAAATTTACATAATTTTACCACCCCCAAACATTGATCTCATTATCATTAAAAAGTTATTAAAAGTTTAGACATTCTAGAATCAGTATCATAAAAGTAGCGAGCTAAATTTCTCTTCTAATGAATTCTCTTCATTTCATATATTTGCTTTTTTTGTTTGTTTGTTTTTTGTTTTGTTTTGTTTTTGAGGCATGCTTTCTCTGTATAGTTCTGGCTGTCCTGGAACTAGTTATGTAGTCCAGGCTGGCTTCAAACTCAGAGATTATCCTTCCTCTGCCTCCCAAGTACTTGGATTAAAGGTGTATACCATCACAGTTCAGTCTAATGTTGTATATTTGAGTTTTTTAGCTTTTCCTAAGTTACTGGTATGAGATAAAATATAATATCTATTATAGTAATAAAATATAAAATGTAATTATTCAAATTATTGCATAATAAAAACAAAACTTTTGGTATGTGCAACTATTATTAACATAAAACAAGACCAAATACATGTTTGATAAGCTAGAAATTCAAAATATTTGACAATAAATGAGTTTTCTCCAGCTTGTGTCATTAGTTTATTTTGCGTTACATTCTAATTTTGTATTCAAACAAATTTCAGACCCTTTTTCTTGGTAGAACTAATCTAAAAATGAACAGGATGTGTTGACTAGTTCTATCACCTTGGCACAGGCTAGGATACATGGGACCCTCAAATGGGCAAATGTCCCCATCAAATTGACTTGTGGTATGCAAGTGATTCGTTTTCATAATTAATAATTGATGTAGGAGAACCGAGTGGACTGTGGGCACAATCATCCCTAAATAAAAGGTTCTGTGTTGTAAGTAACTCTTTCTGGGTTGTATAAACAAAGCAGGCTGAGCAAGCCAGTAAGCAACGTTCTTCCATGGACTCTGCTTCAGTTCCAACCTCCAGATTCCTGTTTTGAGGTCTTGCCCTGATTTCCCTCAGTGATGGACTACAAGCTACCAACTGAAATAAAACCTTTCTCCTTCAAGTTTCTTTGGGTCATGATGTTTTATTAGAGCATTGGAAAGCAAATCAGGGCAGAGATTTAAGTGCTTTGTACCGAACAGCAAGTAGCTTTACTCTCATTTACCTTTCTTTGTGTTGCCTTGGGAAATTTTGGATGCTTAAGGAGAACATCTGGCCTGGTCCTTGGTTCTATCTTCTTTAGGAGGTAGTATTGCTAACTGCATTTGGCTGATAAGGAGAGCGGAGTCTGGGATCACGCTAATCACTTCCATAGTTCTCCATCCCCTTTCCCTTTCGCTGCGTGTTCCAAACCCATTTCATCAGCACACTAAGAAGTGTTGTATCCACTAAGCTAGAGAAACTGCCAAAGGGAAGGATCCGTGAAGTTCATTTTGATGACTCCAAATGATGGGAAAATTGCACTGAATTCATTTAACCTGCAACCCCCCCCCCCCCGCATGTTTGTACACCTTAAACAGGTGTGAAAGGGTATTTGCCAGCACAACCTTCCTTCTGTATAACCTCCTATTTGGGGCATCATGCTGCTTTCTTGTTCCACCACAACGGTTAAATTAGGACATTTTGCCTTGAATGAGAAAGTTAAAGTCCTGGGAGCTCTGATTCCACAGGAGCAGCGTCACTTGGGCAGTATACCACTAAAATAAGCAAGTATTTGAAGAAAGCAAAATAAAGCAATTATATACTAAAGAATGTATTCAACATGATTAAAGACTCACAATAATACAATATGTGAATATTTCTGAGCTTCTAACATGGAAAGGAGAACTAGAATACCAAAATACCCATGTATTTATCTTCTGTGAGATTTATAGAGTAATTGTATAGAAGAAAAGATAGGTGGCAAAATATTCTTTTCTAAGTTCTGATTTGTGTGTTGCTGTATATCTAAGTTTGACCTTCTGATAATAAAAATTAGTGACTAATTAACACATTTACTTTCTCTGACTCTGAGCTAATTAAACATATTCTGCTATGTTTTTCCAGTTTCCTTTAAAAGTAAATCCATATGCAAGTTGTCTCTGCTTTCTTACACGTTTGTTTATTTATCATATGAATTTATTTGCAAAAAAATCTGTTCATGCAGGAGGTTGAAACGAAGGATCTAAAAGTAGGAAAAGGAAGAATTAAGAGTAATTTCCTTTGAATTCTGATGCACATTCTTCCAATGGTTATTCACCTCCTGCACGGTGACGGACCTCAGGAAAGCCTGGGAGGACAGGTAGATGACGTGCTGGACATCAGACCATGCCAGGTGCTCAGTTTACCCATGTGTGAATTTAGTTTCTTCATAGGCTTGTTTCAGTCTCCCTCCAGTATTGTCTGACATATTGAGGGTTTTGCAACCTTTTCTAACCTTTTCCTCTTTTTTCCTCTCCTCTGTACAGGACAGTAGTAATTTTTCCAGAATCAGTTACTGTGCACTTCACAGATAGGGATGGCTACAGACTGTCTCTTTGTTTATTGATCTAACACGTTTGCATTTTAACCACTTCCTTGTATGCTTATCTTCCCATTTATTCATTGATGCTTTCACAAAGTGTAAGGATTTTGCCACCTATGGGGTACACACAGGGAAACTGAGTCACGAATTTCCTGCTGCTTGGTAGGATTTTACAGTTAGAACAACTTTAGATTTGAGAGGATGGTACATTCAATAACTACTTTTTATAACTATTATGTAGCAGGTATTCATTTCATCTTGACTGCAATCTAAGTGTAATCAGTGATATGTTACTTGAGACAAATGAGATCCAGAGGCAGAAAACAAGACCCTTCCAAACCTTCTCAGCGTACAAGTAGCAGAAGTCAAGTCTGACATCAAGACTTTAAAATATAATTTCTTTTATTCTTTGAAATTATAACATACTTACATCATCCCGCTTGCTTTTCCTCCCTCCAAATCTTCCTATATAACCCTCAATTTCTCTTTTAAGTCAATAGTTTATTTTAACATTAATTGTTGTTACATAGACATATAATGTACATACATACATATTGACAAATATATAACTGGAACCTGCCTGCTCATTAACTATCATGGTACTCGGATGTATGCTTGCAGGTCAGTGATGACCATTTGGTACTAAATACCAATTGGCGTGCTCTACGGAAGTAAAACTCATTTATCCCACTCTTGGCATTCCTTAATTGGCTGCAGTTCTAAGGGGAATGCAGAGGCCTTTGAGCTTTGTTCATCAACATCAACTGTAACGTGTCTAGTTCTTTCATCTCTGTTCAGCTCGTGTTTAGGCAGGTCTGCTCATGAGACTTGAAGAATGTAGCTTGTGACATTACGAGAACACACCGTCTCTCAACAAACCCCTTGTTTCCTGGCTTTTATAGTCTTTCTTCTTCCTCAATGGTACCTGAGACTTAATTGCACAATTGCATTGTAGATGTTAATTAGTGCTACACTCCACAACTTTGCAATCTAATTGTTTGTGATTTTCTGCAATAGTCTCCATCTCTTGCAAAAAGAAGTTTTCTTGGTGAAGGGTGAGGACTACACTAATATGTGGGTATAAGGGCAGTCTTTTTAATGCATCTCGCTTTAGTGTTATTTTAAGAATGCCTGTAATATGTATCTACCTTAAAGATTTACTCATTAGGAAGAATTTTGTCATTTGAAACAGATATTATCAACATCCCTAGAAGTGGTTTTCTCACTCATTCAATTTGAAAGTGTTTTTTATTTATTTATTTTTCTGTTTACTTCTTTTTAAATTTATTTTAAAATTTCTTTTATTTTACTTTTTAAAAAGGTAGACAAGCCATTTTTTTCCATTTTACATAATAATTCCAGTTCCTACTCCTTCCCTTTTTCCAATTCTCTCCACCTACAGCCCCACCCAAACCCCCATCCAATCCTCAGAGAGGATAAGGCACATTGCTTTGGGAAAGGTCCAAAGTCCTCCCTACTACATCTAGACTGAGTAAGGTTGCTACTACACCTACACTGAGCAAGGTATTTATCTGGTGTGGGACGTCCTTCTGTCTGTGTGTTGCTTTTATTGGTTAATGAGTAAAGAACTGCTTTGAGCCTATGGCAGGGAAGAAAGGAACTAGGCAGTATGCTGGGAGAAGAAGGGCAGAGTCAGAGAGATGCCATGGATCCTCCTCCTGAAACAGATGCTGGAACATTACCTGGTAAGCCACTGCAATGAGGCGATACACAGATTAATGGAGATGGGTTAAATTAAGATGTAATAATTAGCCAATAAGAAGATAGAGCTAATGGGCCAAGCAGTGTTTTAATTAATATAGTTTCTGTGTGATTATTTCAAGTCTAAGATAGTCAGACAGCTGGGAAACAACAAGCGACCCTTCTTACTACAACTGTTCAAAGGGAATAGCTTCCCGAAAAGTCAGTACAAGCAGTAGCGATAAATCCTGTGGCCACTGCCAGTGGCCCCCCCAATCTGCCTAGCCATGCAGCTCTCACCCACATTCAGGGGGACTAGTTTGGACACATACTGGTTCCTTCCCTGTCCATCTGGAGTTGCTGAGCTCCCATTAGCTCAGATAAACTGTTTTAGTGGGTGTTTTGTCCTAACTGTGCAGCAGGGGTTTAGCTCAGAGAGGAGAAAGAAAAGGAACCCAAGCATACCTTCATACTCTAATTAGTGGGTACTTGATATACATTGCTGTCAAACCCTTCCTGTTCAATATTAGAGAGGCCAGAGAGATAGTTCTGGAAACTGAGGTTTCATGTGACCTTTGCATAACATTGCATTTGGATGCTGTGGTCATTTCTCCAAAGACTAGAACTGAAATCAACCTCACATTATCACTACTGTTACAGAGTGGGATGTTTAGGTAGATAAACAAACAGGACAACACTGTAAAAGAGATAGACTAACCATAGAGCCACAAGACAATCTGAGCAGGAAAATTGCAAGCAGTTCCATGCACATAATCTGTGTGTGTGTGTGTGTGTGTGTGTGTGTGTGTGTGTGTGTGTGTGTGTAAGCATCAGACCTTTGAGCCAACATACTACAAAGTTTCAGGAAGTTACTATATATCATTCACAGTTTGGAGGGGCTAGATTCTAACAGGGAGAATCAGGGCCCAAACAACACTTCCCTCTGACATTAAATATCAACGTGCAAACAGCACTGCAGGTTTTAATCATACAATCTACTGAACTGAACAAATACTTAATGAGTGCCATATTACATGTACCATCTCCAGCTCCAAATTTACCTCCATCGAACACAGCCTAAGGAATTACAGTTTAATTTATCTACTTCAAACACCGTCCCACGGTACCCTATATTACCTCCCAATGTTTTCACTGTGATTGCTTTCTTGTATATTACAGTTTTGCATCATGAAGTGAAATTTAAAAGCAAGGGTGTTCCCATTAAAGTGAAGGTTTTTAAAAATAATGTAATGCTCTCTTCTCTGAACAGATGGCAAAGTTAAACTTTTATTTTTGCAATGCACATATTGTTAACACTTGACCTGGTACATTGCCTTTGTATAATGATTGCATAACTTGAGAAAGAGAAGGAAAAACAACAAAAACTGTTATCCTGTTAGCAAGTAGCACTCACTAGATAGAGCTAAGCCTCACTAAGTAATGTGGTGAAACACCAGGGATGCTGTGCATCTATTTTAGGAACATAAGCGAGTCATTACAAAGGAGGGTGACAAGCAGGTATGTTGCAAATTTCTGATTAATTAAAAAGCTGTTTAACAAGCCCGATTAGAGTGCAGATGTATCTCATGATTGCTGTCATAAGCTGGGCTTGAGTTCTGTTTGCAGAATCTCCTAACCACTTAAGGCTTTTTTATTCCCTCATCCCCAGCCTCCATTCCTCTGCATTGAAGTGAACTCAAGCAAGGCAACATTAGCCTAATGCATGAGAACAATATAGTGAAGAAAAAAAGAGACTGAAGAAGTCTAATTACTCTAGTTTTACAGAAGAAGTTTTAAGACTAAGTTCATACTGGGCAATTACCCACGTAATTGCTTTAGTTTGAAGCTGGTTTGAAAAGATGTTTTCAGAATGTGAGGGGAAACCATGCAAATTTGGTGCAAATGTTTGATCCCTATTGCCCCTTTTAATAAAGAAAAAAGCTCCTTGAAGTGTTAATATGACATTCCTTGAGCGTTTTCCGAATGTGCCACAAAGCCTTTTCTGTTAGAACTCAAGCCAGTATGCAAACACAACTGAATTCCTGTACTAAGTTAAAACCCATCAGTGAGCAGGAAAGAGAAAGGTTCTCTCTAACAATGCATGTATTCATTTGTAGAGACATATCTAGTGATGAGCAATGGGACACGCACTTCCTTTTTGTTTGTTTAGGAAAAGTCTCAAAAGTTATATGTAGTTTTATAATGTGATCTATTTAACAAGATCTATGATTTCCTAGCAATGTCTATGTATAAATAAAACTGATTGATAAAATTATTCTATGGAATGCAGTTCTCAGTTAATATTTGAGAATTTTAAAGTAATCGAGGTCCTTGGAAGACAAGGACAGAGGGTAGATGGTAGAAGGGCAGAGGAGATCAAAGCAGGGATAAGGCGGAAGTGAAGAGCAAGAGTGATATCAGATGTGAATCCTGGAAGTTTTCAAGCCTCAGGCAGGGCACAAGGGTCTCTGGACTAAATCTGTTTCATGAACTACTCATATGAGAGAGAGAGAAATATAGAGAATCCTTCAAAGTAAGAACAGACTTAGGGATAAAGAGATTGAATTACCTAAACCACTTTTCTCGTTGTACTAACAAGGAAACTAAATTTGAGAGACCTGTCAAAGACACATAAAGAATTAATAATGCAGCCTGCTCTCAAGTCTAGCATTCTGCGCCAGTCTGTCTGGTAAAAGTTCACAGATGGAGAGATCAAATGGTCACTTTATTGGGTTAGAAAGAGAATAGGAGTACTTCCTAACTGCAGCCTACCTTTCATGGACCAGAAGGCCAATGTCAAAACTGCAGAACGAAGTACCAAAGTCCAGCAAGTCAACAAGCAAGAATTCCTGAAGGAGCCCTGTGAAAGCAAGTCACACCGAATGAGGAAAGAATGTGTGACAGAGGATGCTGTCACGACTTACTGAGACTGTTTGGTCTGTCTTTGAGCATTCTGGATACAAGATGGTACTTGGGGTGGGTGATTTTAAACAGGCGATATCTGAGTATTTAAAATATGTACACATAAAGCAAAAATGTGTGGAATCAGGAGTGTGAATACACACACACACATACACACATGCACACACACAGGCATACAAGCTAAGAAATGAGACTCAATTCTAAATATTTGAATTCAATATACTTTATATACACAACCCTTCAGGTAACTTTGTGTGATTTTTAATAATCTTGTTCCAGAAATATGACTTCGTTGTATAATGTTTCATGATGTGACAGATGCTTCCATTTTGGGGCTGTTTCAGATTTCAGAATTCCAAATTAAGGATGTTTGACCAATGTTAATTGCATTATATCTTATAGATTATTTGGTTTTGCTTCATGTTCTGTTCCCTGGCATGGGGGACGGGAAGAAACAGAGACTAAGATACACCAGAAAATATAATATAAATTTTGCTTCTTATATATAAATCCCTCTCTTCACAAAGGATAACTCTCAGGGTCTGGGGAGATAGATCAGGAGGTGAGAACAGCCACAGTATAAGCATGAAGAAATAGTCTGTATCCCTGAAAGAGTTGTTGTACAAACAGTCAAGTGAGAGGGTTTGGGTTCCTATATGTCTTTATAACAGGAGTGTACACACTATTTCTTTAAATATGAAGTCATAGGTATTTCAGCTTTACCAGAGCTTGGTTGTTGATAATTGCATTTGTTTCTATCAGTTACTAGATGTAGGTTTTATGATGAAATTTAGGATAGTCACTAATCTGATTATAGGGGAAGGCCAGTCAGGCACCCTCTCCACTATTGCTAGGAGTCTTGGCTGGAGTCATCCTGGTTGATTCCTGGGAATTTCCCTAGCACCTGGCTTCTCCCTGATCCCATAATGGCTCCCTCTATCAAGATATCTTTTTTGTTGCTCTCTCTTTCCATCCCTTTCCCAACTCAGGCATTTGGATCCCTCATGTTCCTATCGTCCATCCCCTCCTATCTACTCCCACCAGTTTACTCAGGAAATCTGAACTATCCCTCTTTCCTGGGGTCCTTCATGAGTGTTCCTCTTGGGGTCCTCCTTTCTACCTAGCTTTCCTGTGGTTGTGGATTGTAGCCTGGTTATTCTTCATTTTACATATAATATACACTTATAAGCTATTGTAATGAGGCTGCTTGTTTCCTGGTGGACCAATAGCTCAGACCCAAAATAATTACTCAAAACCTATATTATTTAAAACACCACTAGGTACATTAGCTCTACCTTCTTATTAATTAACTCTTACATCTTAATTTAATCCATTTCTAGTAATCTGCGTATCGCCATGTGGCTGTGGCATACAGGGTAAAGTTCTGGCATCTGTCTCCAGCGGTGCTACTTGACTTCTCTCTTACTCCACCTCCTTTCTCCCAGCATTCAGTTTAGTTTCCCCCACCTAGCTCTGATCTTCTCTGCTCTGCTATAGGTTCAAAGCAGTTTTTTTATTAAGGAATAATATTCACAGCATAAAGAGGGGACTCCCACATCAATAAATCAGTACATTCTGTGTTTGTCTTTCTGGATCTGGATTACCTCACTCAGGATGGTTTTTCTAGTTCTATCCATTTGCCTGGAAATTTCAAGATGTCAATGTTTTTAAAGTTAAGTAATACTCCATTGTGTAAATTTGCCACATTTTCTTTATCCATTCTTCAGTTTAGGGACATCTAGGTTGTTTCAAGGTTATGGTTATTGCATATAATACTGCTATGAACATAGTTGAGCAAATGTCTTTGTGGTAGTATTGTGCATCCATTGTGTATATGCCCAGGAGTGGTAGAGGGATCTTAAGGTATATTGATATTCATTTTCTGAGAAAGCACCATATCGATTTCCAAAGTGACTGTATAAGTTTGCACTTTTACCCGCATGGGAGGAATGTTTACCTTACTCCACATCTTCTCCAGCATAATCTGTCACTTGTGTTTTTTTATATCTTAGTCATTCTCACAGGTGTAAAATGGTATCTCAGAATCATTTTGATTTGCATTTTCCTGATGGGTAAGAATGCCGAGCAATTTAAATGTATTACAGCCCTCTGAGTTTCTTCTAGTAAGAATTCTTTGTTTACATCTATACCCCATTATTTAATTGGATTATGTGTTATTTTGATGTCTAGCTTCCTGAATTCTTTATGTATTTTAGAGGTCAGTACTCTGTCAGATGTGGGGAAGGGTATAGATCTTTTCCCATTCTGTGGGTTGCCATTTTCTTTTATTTACCATGCCCTTTGACTTACAAAAGCTTCTCAGTTTCACAAAGCTCCATTTATTAATTGTTGCTCTCAGTTTCTGTGATACTAGTGTTATATTTAGGCAGTGGTCTCCTGTGCCCATGTGCCCATGTGTTCAAGGCTAACTTCCCACATTCTCTTCAACAGTTTAGTGTAATTGGGTTTATGTTGATGTTTTTGATCCATTTGGGCTTGAATTTTGTATGTGGGGATAGATGTTAAACTATTTTCATTCTTCTACATGTTAACATTCAGTAGTGCTAGACAATTTGTTGAAGATACTCTTTTTTCAGTTGTACAATTTTGATTTTTTGTCAAAAATAAAGTGTTAATAGATATGTAGATTAATATCAATGTCTTCAATTCAATACCATTGATCTGTACATCTGTTTATATGGCAATATCAAACTGATTTTATTGCTATAGCTCTATAGTAGAGTTTGAAGTCAGGGGGTGATGCCTCCATAAGTTCCTTTAATGTACATGATTGTTTGACTATCCTGAGATTTTATTTTTCCATGTGAAGTTGAGTATTGTTTTTTGGAGGTCAGTGAAGAACTGTGTTAGGATATTGGTGGGGGTTGCATTAAACCTGTAGATTGCTTTTGGTAAGATTACCATTTTTAGTATATTGGTCCTACCTACCCAAGAGTATGGAAGATCTTTCCTTCTAATAGCTTCTTCAATTTATTTCTTTAAAGATGTAATGTTATTGTCACACAGGTCTTTTACATATTTGGTTAGAATTATCCTAAGATATTTTGTTATTTGTGACTATTGTAAGTGGTGATTTTTCTCTGATTTATTTCTCAGCACATTTATCTTTTGAATATAAGAGAGTTATTGTGTTATCTTAGTTAATCTTGTATCCTGTCACACTATTAAAGATATTTATTAGGTATAAGAGTTCCCTGGTAGAATTTTTGGGGTCACTAATGTATACTATCATTTCATGTACAAGTAGAAAAAGTTTGACTTCTTCCTTTCCAGTTTGTACCTGCTTAATATCTTTCCATTGTCTTATTGCTCTGGCTAGAACATCCAGAATTTTATTGAATTGATATGGAAAGAGTGGACCACCTTGTCTTTTCCCGATTTTAATGAATTGCTTTGATTTTCTCTCCATTTGGTTTGATGTTGGCTATTGGTTGGTTTGCTGTATATTGCTTTTATTATGTTTAGGCATATTCTTTGTATCCCTGATCTGTCTAAGACCTTTATCATGAAGCAGTGTTAGATTTTGTTGAGGGTTTTTCAGCATCTAATGAGATAGGTGATCATGTGGGGTTTTTTTTATTTCAGTTTATTATATGTTGGATTACATTGACTGATCTCTTATGTTGAACCATCCCTACATCTCTGGGATGAAGCCTATATCATCATGGTGGATGATTTTTTCTGATATGTTCTTGGATTTGAATTGCCAGTATTTTATTGAGTATTTTGCATCAATGTTCATGGGGGAGATTGGTCTATAATTCTCTTTCTTAGGTATGTCTTTTTGTGGGTTGCACATCAGAGTAATTGTAACCTCGTAACAAGAGTTTGGCAACATTTCTTCTGTTTCTATTTGTGGAGCAATTTGAGAGGTATTGTTATTAAATCTCTTTTGAAATTCTGGTAGAATTCTTTGCTGAAGCCTTCTGACCCTGACCTTTTTTGGTTGGAGGACTTGATTTGTGCTCCTATTTCCTTAGGGATTATAGGTCTATTTAAATTGCTTATTTGATATCGATTTAATTTTTGTATGTGCTACCTGTCCAGAAAATTGTCCATTTTGTGGAGTACAGGTTTTTGAATTATGATCTAATGATTCTCTTGATTTCCTCAATGTTGATTATTTTATCCTTCCTTTCAGTTCTGATTTTATTAATTTGTAAATTCTTTCTATGACTTTTGGTTAGTGTGCATAAGGGTTTATCCATCTGATTTTTTTTGAAGAACCAACTCCTTTTTCATTGATTCATTGTATCTTTGCTTTTATTTTACTGATTTTAGGCCTCAATTTAATTAATTCCTGGTGTCTACTCTCCCTGCATAAGTTTGCTTCTTTTTGTTCTAGATCATTCTGGTGTTCTGTTAAGTCACTAGCATGAGTTTTTTTTTCGCATTCTTTATGTAGACATTTAGTGCTAAGAACTTTAATCTTAGCATTGCTTTCATAGTATCCCATAAATTTGGGTATGTTGTACTTTCATTTTCATTGAATTCTAGAAAGTCTGTAATTTATTTCCTTATATCTTCCTTGACCCAGTAATAACTCAGTTGAGCATTGTTCAATTTCCAGGAGTTTGGAAAGTTTCTGTAATAAATGTTGTTGTTGAAGTCTAACTTTAAGCTGCGGTAATCTGATAATGCAGGGGGTTATTCCAAATTTTTTGTATCTGTTGAGGTTTGTTGGAGAAGGGAGGCTACTTGTTGGTTCCAGGCCACCTGGCTAACTTAGACTCAAAATAATCACACAAAACTGTATTAATTAAACCACTGCTTGGCCCATTAGCTCTAGTTTCTTATTAACCAACTATTACACATTAATTTAACCCATTTTCATTAATCTGTTTATCGCCATATGGTGATGGCTTACCGACAAAGCTGTAGCATGTCTGACTCCAGTAGAGGCTCCATGGCTTCTCTCTGACTCTGCCTTCTTCCTCCCAGTATTCTGTTTACTTTTCCACACCTAGCACTGTTCCCCTATAGCTCTGCTATAGGCCAAAAGCAGTTATTTTATTCATTATCCAAAAAAGCAAGACATAGACAGAAGGATCCCCCCCACACACACCAGTTTGCTTTGTTACTGAGTATGTGGTCAATTTTAGAGAAGCTTCCATGAGGTGCTGAGAAGTTACATTCTTTTGTGTTTAGGTAGAATGTTCTATAGATTATCTTTTAAGTTCATTTGAGTCATAATATCTTCTAGTTACCTTATTTCTTTGTTATGTTTCTGTATGGCTGACCTGTTCATTGGTGAGAGTGGAGTGTTGAAGTCTCCCACTCTGAGTGTGTGTGTTTTGATGTGTGCTGTCATGATATTTCATTCGTATTTTAATAAATACAGCTTGCCTGAAGTTCAGAGAGTAAAACAGTCATACTGGTCAACCTTACATACCAGGCACTGGTGACAAACACCTTTAATCCCAGTACCCACACTAGTTTACCATAGAAACTGGGTGGTAGTGTTGAATACCCTTAATCCCAGTCCTAGAACATAATGTAATATGGAAGGATACAGATCTCACTCACAGTCTGATTCTAAGATTTCTGGCATCAGGATCACCATTTTGGACTCAGGTAGACGTAAGATACAGTAGTTGGCTCTTTTTCTTTTTAGGCCTTCAGGTTGAACCCCAATTGCTGTCTTTGAGCTTTTATTAATTGTGCTACAGTATGCTTTAGGATTTAGTGATTTTTTTTTACAACTGTGAGCTCCCTTGTACTTGTGGCATAGATGTTCAGAACTGAGACTTCATCTTGATGTATTTCTCCATTTCTTTTTGTTAATTTTAGTTTGAAGTCTATTTTGTTAGATATTAGGATAGCTATACCAATTTGTTTTGTAGGTCCAATTTATTAGAAAATCTTTTCTCAACCCTTCACTCTGAGGCAATGTCTGTCTTTGAGATTGAGGTGTGTTTCTCATATGCAGCAAAAGTATGGGTCCTGTTTCATACCCATTTTGTTAGCCCGTGACTTTTCAGAGGAAAATTGAGTTTTTTGATAAGTTATACTAATGACCAATGGTTGTTAATTTCTGTTGTTTTTCATTTTGTTGGTGGTGGTGAAATTGTTTGTGTGTTTCCCTTCTTTGGGGTTTGCTGATGTGATGTTATATACTGCCTGTGTTATCGTGCATGCAGCTCACTTCTTTGGGTTGGAGTTTTCCTTCTAGTATTTTCTGGGCTGGATTTGTGGATAGGTATTTTATAAATATGGTTTTTCCCATGAAATGTGTCGTATAAATAACATGTATTGTATAAGTTGTTTTCTCTGCCTACGGAAATTTAAATCTTTTCTGATCATAGTAGTCTGGGCTAACCTCCATGGTCTCTTAGTGTTCACAGAATGTCTGTCCAGGACCTTCTGGCTTTCAGAGTTTCCACTGAGAATTTGGGTGTAATTCTGATAGGTCTGCCTTTATATGTTGCTTGGCCTCTTTCTTGATAAGAATTCGTTGGATTTAATATTTTCTTTGACTGGTGAATCTATTTCCTCTATTGTGTTTTCAACTCCTGAAATTTTTCTTCCATCTCTTGCATTGTGTTGGTTATATTTGCAACTTTATTCCTGTTTGTTTACCCAGATGTTCCATTTCTAGAATTCCTTCAATTTGCATTTTCTTTATTGCCCCTGTTTCAATTTTTCAATTTTCAAGTCTTGAATTGTTTCCTTCACTTGTTTGTATTGTGAGATCCCCCTCTGTTTGATATGAATATGTCTTATTAAAATTCCCCTCAATTCTTCTTCTCTCAATGAAACACAGTACATAAAATGAAAGCCTGGATTTATTTATTTCCCATCCACCTGATACTCAATGTCTCCTCCATTCTTCTTTTTGCCTGCCATAATATCTTCCCATATTTTAGTGTTTTGAAACACTATGCCTTATGACTTTTCTCAGAATTTATCTTAACAATTGTACATGAGATCATTTTTTCCCAATTATGTATCATTCAACTGTGTCAGCAATATTGGTCTATGACTTGGGAAAGTTGATTATGATTTTTGACACTATACAGTGTCATTCTTCTCAGAAATGGCAGGGTTTTTAAGTATGTAATTACCTAAAAGATTATAAGTAACCCATACCTTCAAAGTGTTGACATATTAGGATTATTTTTAAGATTTTGGTAGAAGAAAGAGACAGATATCAAGGGACTGTCAACAAGTCCATGTGTGCAAAAGATGAACTTTACAGTATTCAAGAAGGTGGTACTACCTTCACTCAGGAACAAGAGTCTGGAGATCAAGATTTCCAGAAATTAAAAAGGTAAGTTGGAGGCAGGAAAAAGGGGAAGGTTGCCCTGTGATATATAAGACAAAACACTTGGTGTGGGTAAATGATAATTCATGAAATATAAGGACATCAACTGTGATTAAAAACTTTATTTTACTATATAATGTGGGTATCTGTAAATAAAACACATTAAACTATTAAGAAATTATGAATAGCAATCATAAATATATTTACATTTTAATTTTTATATAATAAACTGATGGTCAAAGCTCATTTTTCCCTGATATTATTTTAACACACATGACCTAACCAGTTTAGAGTGAAGATTGACAAATGGTCCTTGAAATTGTTATTTAAGTGAAGGAACATAGCAAAAACAATTTAGTAGATCTAAAAATCAGAATTCTCCTTTATATAACTAATTACAAATTTTTATTGAAAATTTAGAAAATAATGTTGAATTTTGGAAGAATATGTTCTTAATGTTTGTGTGCATGACCACTAAGTTAGATGAATTACTAATGCACTCAACATTTTCATAAATTTATATAAGTGGCAAAACAATGTCAGCATTTGATGATTTCTGTGATGTATATGTTTATATAAGTTGCTTGTATCATGTCTAGTTCCAAGTCTTGGGATCGGCATTACAGAAAATGGAATTAGGAAGACTGAACTGAATTAGCCACAAAGTAATCTCCAGAGACTAGATAGCAGCCAAACAATGAGCAACGACTGTGTTTTGAGTATTGGAAAGTGTGTTTTTAAAACTATGACTTATTTACTGATATGCACATGCTTTAATATTAATTATAGCAATATCTAATTACTACATCCCAAAATTCCTAACCTACCAATAAATTATTGCTATTGGATATGAATTGGCTGACTTTTATCTTACATTCATAAGCTCCCATGCATTCACACAGGCATACCTATGGGCTAGATATTACTAACACATATAATAAGCTCATATAATAGTGTGTTCAGTATTTTCTTTGTCTAAAATGTTACAGTGATATAATTAATCCAATGTATTGATAAACAGTTTCACAGTGAGTTAAGTATAACAACATGAAAATTTGAATTGTCACTTATTCAATTTTTTGAAGTCAATGCATACAAGTTACAGAACATACTTTAGTCTATTAAGTGCCATTACTCTGACAACCCTTAAGATATTCTCAATCATTGAATTTGCCCCTTACAACCTGCTTAAGCCTCAGGCATGAAGGAATTATCCTCATTGGAAAAATGTTTCCCTGTGAAGGTAAATTCTTCCTTCTGAAAATTCCACATGTGCCCACTGAACTGAATAGTCTATGAACTATTAAACACACAGTTATAATAACAAGCTTTGTCATTAAGGTCATTTTACTTGAGGCTCTGATTTGAATTTCTTTTGAATTCAAGGCAAACAAAAATCTTTTTTACTTTATCCACTTTCTTCCCCAGCCCAGAAGCACAGTACAGGGGGATGAGAAGGAGAGTCCCTCTCCACGGATTCTTGGAAACGTTAGAATCTCATGATGGAAGGGCTGCGTTTTGAAACATGAAAGGCATAAGTAGCCTACTGGAGACACAATGAATGCATAACCTCGAATGGGACTCTCCAAGGCATGAGATTGTTCTGAGATTTCAATCTCATAGTTAAACAGTAATATATCAAGAACACTGTCGAAACGGTTGCCTTATAAAATATAGAGGAATAAGTCACTTAGCTCTCGTGAAATGTCAGGAGCTTTATTCATAGATCTCAAACTCAAGAAACTTGAGATATGAGTGTTCAAGAAGAACCTTTCAAAAATAAACAAACCTTACTTTATTAACTTGGAAGGAAACATGCAATAAGTATTTTTTCACACAACAACCCTCTGCCTATTCCTAACTTCTGATGGGATAAACACATGAACAACCAATCCTATGTGGTCACATTCAGGTATCTGTTAAGAAACAGCTACCTACCTGTGGAAAGTACCAGAGGACCTAAGTGACATTTATGAGCAGTCCTGGGATTGGAACACATATTCCGGTCTTAGAAGCTTGGTACCAGTGATCCACAATCCTTGTTGTCACTATTAGTATTTTTGGTGCTTAGGCCACATCTTGACTTCCTTTCTGACTTCAGTGAGGTTCAAACACTTTTATGCAGATTGTGAGCGATCTCTTTACCCCCTACTGTGGGTATCTCAGCTCTCTACACTGGTATCTGCTTATCTAAAAATAAGTTGGCTAGGCAAATAAAAGGATTAATGGGGTGAGCTCCCCAATGTTTTCTTCTTTTTTTTCCCACTCTAATTTATCTTTTATCCCAATCCCTGTTCTTTGATGTTGTTCCAAATACTTCCATGAAATAAATCAAACCCTCTAAAGGGAACTCAATATGCAATGCAGATCTCCATTCAAGTATTTGCTACATCTGGTTCATGTAAAAAGAAAATGCATTCGTTTTCTGTACTGCCAAACCCATGGAACATCGCACAGTCATTATTTGGTACTACGTAGAAATATTCTTTCCAGTCATTGTGTCACTTCAGAGGCCATTGTGCTGTCCCTAATCTGCCTGTCTGTGAATGGCACCGCCTATGAAGTCACTTCAACTTGTCTTGTAAACGATTACTTTGATCCTATAAATCATGTTTCAAAAAGGTAATGTAGGGAGTTAAAACAAGGCTTCATGTAGCCCCTACTGACCTGGAAAGTGTTGTATAGTCTGGATGACCATGAACACATAATCCCACTTCCACCCTACAAATGCCAGAATTACAGGCATGGGCTCCCACACTGACAGACTTTTGCTTTTACTCTGACTCTCCCCACAAGAGGTTTGCCAAGACTGTGTGCCAGGTCCTAAAAATTTTCTCTGACTCAGATAGCCTCCACACAAGAACGGGAGAGAACTTGATTACTCTCTGTACAACTCTCTGCCACTCAGGGTGAAGCCTCTTTTTTTAAAAAAAATGTAAAGTCTTGTTTTCACCAAACACTTGTCAAGCAGCTCACGATCACCTATACCCCTGTGATAGGCCACCAGATGGCCTCTTCTGGCCTTGACATGTATCACTATCCATGTGATGCACTCAAGACATGCTATAAACAGGTAAAATAAATTATTGAAAATCATTTTTTAACTGCAAATGCAAAAGAAACATCTAAAATGCAAACATACATCCTCCTGGTTCTATTTCCATTGCTAACCACACTAGTCCTCTGCTTCTTGATTATCCTAGAAACTAGCAATCTCCTCACTGATCTTACACATCTATTACATACCCTGGTAAACTAAAAACTACTCAATGGTACATTAGAATCATCCTTGATATCACATTTAAGCATAAAATTATAGCTAGTTTCTTTTTCTTGCCAGTGCCACAGTCCAAATTCATTTTGTGCCTGGAGGTGAGTTCTCACATGTCGCTCCTGGGCTCATAGTTCTCAACACATTGCTACATTTTGGTTCCAGACCTGGATCTCATTGCAAGCAAGTCTGAAGAGTGATCTATAGTGGCTTGCTGATTTTGCATCCTTCCACATCTCCCAATGTAGTATACCTGGATCTAGGTCCCTGTCCCCATAGCTAACCCACTAACCCTAAGCCCCTGTCCATAAAGTCACCCCACACTAGCCTGTGCTACCTTCAGAAAATGTGGGTTTCTGAAGCTATTTTGCCAAAAAAAAAAAAATACTGAAAACAGAGGGATTGGCATTCAGCATCAGTTTCTCTCACTTCCAACTGGTACATATGCTACAATACAGATAAAGTCCATAAAACCCGCAGGAGCTGTGTTGAGCTGAGGACTTCATTAGAGCCAGCACTCCGGCTAAGCTTCTCTGCCATCTCCTTCTCTTTTCAGACTCCTGGAAGTCACTGGCTCTCCATTGTACCACTCAGGAGATGCTAGTGTAATACTCCTTTCTTTATTCCTTCTGCTATAGATGTACCAGTGTCTGGATATTCTGCAGATCAAGCCACAATCTCTGGAACTAATCATTTTCACCCCACCTTAAAATGGTCTTTTCCCACATGTCCCAGTAGTTAACACCTTTCAGTCTTCCATATCTCACCGCAAGCCATCTAGTGGTAGTTTCTATGACTACTCTTCATCCTTAATCTAGTTGGATTCCACACTCTCTCAGGTTCATATTTTATTCTCCATTCATGTTCATCTATTCCTGATTACTAAGTGATTGATTGTTCCATTCTAGTGCACAGTTAATGAATCCCATACCCTAGAAGGAATAAATACATATGTCTGTTTAATTTTTATTTTTTAACAGTTTAAACACTTTCATTAAGATATTACTACATCATTTCCCCTTTCTTTTACTTTTCTCCTCTTTTTTCTTTATTTCTCTTACACACACTAATCCACTATACACTCTGCTATGCAATCTCAACTATAATAATAGCTATGCAAATCTCAACTATTGCATAAATCAAATAAATTTCCATATTAAAACTAACCTTTTTGCCCACATAATATCCAACATAATATATTGAATGAATATTAATTACTTAATTGAATTATACTTCAACAACATATTTGGCAACTACTTTTATCCACAATGCATATGTGATAGAAAGTATACTTCTTACAGTGTACTGGCTTGGGAAGCTTAGGTAAAGTCTTTGAAATACTTTAAATAACAGAACATGAAAACAAGATGCCTTACAATAGCACTCAACAAAATGTACACACTATTTGAATTTAGCCAGGAGTCTGATATATGGAATGAATACAGTATATAGGGGTCTTCTCACAGAGTTCTTCCCTATTCGATGATAGACTCCTGTGTGACACAAAATTTTAGAATTAAATTATAATGCTGCGCCGTGAAAGACTTTAAAGCTTCCTCATATTTTTTATGGCAATGAGCAAGCCCTGAAGGGAATGAGCTGTAAAGCTAATGCTGAGATGGGAGGTCATTAATAAATTAAAAGAGGACATTCAAAACATGAAATCAAGAATGAACTTGAAAGGTAACTTGATCAGAACATCAGGAAATCAGTCAGACAGGAGGCTGCACAAGACTGAAGGCAGACACTTACTCTGAGTACACATTATCTGTCACTTTTCTTTATCTGTCCTGAAGAGACAATCTCCCTCGGCCAGAGATCATCACTTGGGACAGTCTCCTTTGGTCAGAGACCATCACTTAAGACACTCTCCCTTGGTCAGAGACCATCACTTGGGATAGTCTCCCTCGGTCAGATTATCACTTGAGCCAGTCTCCCTTGGTCAGAGACCATCACTTTGGAAGGTGAAAGCCAGAAACTTGCCCTTAAGTTGTGTCAAATTCTTTTGGAGTGAGACTGTCTGCCCATCGGGATCCACAGTGTAAGCACCAGGGTTTTAATCAGAACAAGGGACTTATGCCGGAAAGTATATCACTGTATTGGCACATAGTATTGACTTTCTGATAATGTTCTAAAGCCAGTTGAGTAAGAGAGAGAAAGTGCCAGTGGGTACAAATTGTGGCATCAATTCTCTGCCAGGCTGATCAATTGGATTTGTATATCACCTCCAGCTACAATCTTAAAATCTATAGTTTTACTCTCTTTGGTGTACAGCTCACAGCTTAAATAATTGTAGATACAAACGGATTTTAAAAGGATTGAACAGGTCCTAAATTAAAGATGTGTGAACATTGTTGTTTTAACTACCCTTAATTATTCACTAATTCAGCTCAATGGATTCACTCTTTCTCTCATCTTTTGGTCTTTCTCTAATTTCCTTTAGAATAAAGATTCCTCGGAGTGCTCATTTGCATTCCTCAGGTTATTTGTTGCTATTTTAATCAATAGAAGAAACAGAAGATGTATATATAGATTTTTCGATACATCAAACTGTTTTTTTTAAAAAAAATCACAAGATCTGCATTACAAATATTGTCTATGCCTTCAGTTGTAACTACCTCTTTCATGCAGTTATAAGATTTTTAAAATTCATTCATTAGGTATCAATTCTAAATGAGGAAAATTAAAGATATATTTACTAAAAACAACCTCCAATAGAATATAAAACAGTGAGGTTTTCTTTGCATGAAATCTTTGTGAGAAATTGCAAACCTTTGATAATAACCCAAATCTAATGCTCATTATAGATATTTACATAAGAAAATAATAAACAGGCTATTTAAATGTTTCCCAGATTTTGCTCCACATTTGAATATTGGTGACAGATATTGGTGACAGATATTGGTGACTTTAATTTTATGGGGATCCAAAGAAAATTTAGGGCTATGGAAAAGTCCAGACTAGAGTATTTGGTGAGGCTGGATCATCTCAGCCAGCAGGCTAGAGGCTGTCCTGAATGGAGAACTCAGAGGAAGCTCCAGCAGAGATCCTCTGGAATGTTGAGTCATCTAGGCCATCTGCTACCATTGGAGATTTTTTGGAGGTCTTCCTTGATCAAACCCAATTTTTCTTAACCCAAAATAAATCCACAGCCTCTCGTTTTCTGTGGAAACAAAAGCAAAACCTCTTCTCCAAAGTAACATATCTTTTGAAGTCAAGGCATTTTCAAAATATGTATGTTGGATTAATCAAGCAGAATTCATAATCAAATGTCTCTTAGCAGCTGTTTTTCCTTCCTCAGTCATCAAACAATTCAAAGACAACATAACAACATATAGTATTCAGTTTCTCTGTATATTTTTCATCTTCATGTGGCTTCATTTTCAACTCTAATTCTTTTATTTTTAGTTTTAATTTTTGATATTTTGAGACAGGGTTTCCCTGTGTATCTTTGGCTGGCTTGGAACTAACTCTGTAGACCAGGTTATCTTTGAACTCACAGAGATCTGCCTGCCTCTGGCTCCCAAGTGCTGAGATTAATGTTGTAATGTTGTGTGCCACCACACCCAAATACTTTCTCACTTTTCTAAGGACTTTATTCTTTTTCTTTTCTCTCCAAAGACTACATATATTTTTAACCATTTAGAGATTTTTTTTTATCTGAATTTATCTTTACTGTATATCTCTCTTTTTCTGACCACACTGCTAACACATTTGGTTAGGATTAAAGCCAAGGCTTTGATGGCTGAACCCACCCTAATTTACAAATTGCCACCAAAGTGGCCAGCTAAATCCACTTAAAACCTGAGTTTGAGGAGGAACTCTAGGCATGTGCGCGTGCACACACACACACACACACACACACACACACACACACATACAAACAAATAAAACCAGCTGAATTTAACACAGTCTCTTGCTCTGTTCGCTGGTGGCAAGTAGAAACATGGCTCCTTTAAGAGGTTTCCTGACTCAGCTTTAGTGGCAAGAACTGTGTAGTTTCTTTAAGGAAGGGCTTCTTGGTTTATGTTAGTTACTGGAACAGTTATGTCTCTGTTTTGGAGTTGATGTCCACCACTCACTTCAGGTATGGATATTTATGTGCCCCTCAAAAGATAACACTTCACCCAAAAGAAGCAGGGCCAGTTTGAAAAGAATGATGTTCAATTTACAAAATATTGTTTATAAATGTTTGTTTACACTTAAAGGGGGAAATGTTATAGATATGAATACTTTGCATTCGTTTGGATCTTGGTTTATTGATACAAATTTGAGGTCAATTTTGTGATATGTGTATTTCTGCTCTTGATTAAGGTACTAAAATAATTTAAAATCAAAATTTCCAATTTATTCAAATGGTGAGAGCTGGTGTGCTCAGATATCAAAAGATTATTTGGATGCTGGAAAGAACTATAGTAATGGATAGTATTTAGTGAAGAGTTAAGGGTCATTGTAAATGACACTGAGCCATTCACACATGCTATTACAGATTGAATTCAGAAATACTGAAAAGCTTAGCAGTTATACCTCCATTTTACAGGGCTAGAAACCTAAAATTAGAGAGATTAAATAGATTTTTAAAATGGCTCAAGGGAGTGACAGAAATGATACTAACCATGAAGGTAAACCTACCTGTAACAGGGAGTAAATGCATGACATTAGCATATAAGATCCCATAACTGATTGACCTAGTGAGGAGGTTATGAGGAGTTATCATTATCTATGAAGGAGAAAACAGGAATATTATAAGCAAAAATGTCCACTCACTTGATAAAGACAGGAGCACACAGAAACACCAGGAAAACCGCCATAAAACACAAAAGTGGTCTACATCCTACTGTGATGCCCAAATTCTCAGAAGAAATGGTCTGCCTCGACAAAAGAAAATAAAACATGGTCTTGGATGCTTCCTAACCTGGAGTACAAAAGTGTATTACCAAATAAACACTTTAGTGAATAAACTCTCAGCAAGATTATGTATAAAAATGTGAAAAGGTAAATTGTTTTGTTATTTATATCCATAAGCAGATATAATAGAAGTGATAATAAAGTCTTTATAAATATATTACAATTACTGATTTTTAAAAAGCAAGATGTATGTGATTAAGATTCAATATAAAGTGAATCAGAGCCCTTTGTTCTGATAGCCGGCCTGCAGCAAACTAAGACTGCAGGCAGGGAGACTTCTGACCAGCGAGGGGCTCTGATCCTGTGGAGGGGTAAGTGTGTTGACCGCCATACAAGTCCGGTTAGGGAACACACAATATTCCCGCCATCCTTATCTCCCTGGCTACTCCAGAGGGGCAGCTTCCCCCAGCTAATCCTTCTCTCCTGCTACGCCATCCCAGCTTTCTGCCTGGAACCTCTCCCTTCCCCTCTCCCTTTTTAGGGGCTTAAATTCCTCCATCTCAGCTGGGGTGGGCACCGCGGGTCAGGACAGGTGGTGAGTGCAAAGGGAAGAAAGTCCCTTTGTTCTAATAGCCTGCCTGCAGCAAGCTAAGGCTGCAGGCAAAGTGATTCCTGGATAGCAGCAAGGGGCACAAATCCAGTAGAAGAAGACCCAGCGGAGGGAAGAGCCATTGGAGAGCATCTGAAGGAAGAGATGGGCAGGAGCCAAGGCAAGAATTCCTCCAACAATCTGAAAAACAACATGAAAACACCAGATCCCAGCGATCTTACTACAGAAGGACTTGAACGCCCTATTCTGGAAGAAGTGGAAAACAGTGTCATTATGAAAGCAATAGAGTCTCTTAAACAGGGTATGAATAACTCACTTAAAGAAATAGAAGAGAAATATAACAAAAAGATGGAAGAAATGAGTAAAGAAATGGAAGACAAATATAACAAAAAGTTTGAAGAAATGAGTAAATTTGTAAATGATACCCTGGGAAACCAAGAAAAAACAATCAAACAGGTAATGGAATCAGTTCAAGAATTGAAAACTGAAATGGAGGCAGTGAAGAAAACACAAACCGAGGGCTGGCTGGATATGGAAAATCTAGGTAAACGAACGGAGACTACAGAATCAAGCATAACCAATAGAATACAAGAGATAGAAGAACGAATCTCAGATTATGAAGACACCATAGAGAAAATAAACGCCCTGACCAAAGAAAACAGCAAATCCAACAAATTCTCATCATAAAACATCCAGGAAATATGGGACATAATAAAAAAACCAAATCTAAGAATAATAGGAGTAGAAGAAGGAGAAGAATTGCAGATCAAAGGTCCAGAAAATATATTCAACAAAATTATAGAAGAAAACTTTCCCATCCTAAAGAGTGATATTCCTATGAAGGTGCAAGAAGCATACAGAACACCGAATAGACTGGATCAGAAAAAAAACATCCCCTCACCATATAATAATCAAAATACAAAGCAGTCAGATTAAAGAAAGGATATTAAGAGCTGCAAAGGAAAAAGGTCAAGTAACCTATAAAGGTAAACCTATCAGAATTACACCAGACTTCTCTATAAAAACCATGAAAGCCAGAAGGTCCTGGATAGAGGTACTGCAGAAACTAAGGGACCATGGATGCAAGCCCAGACTACTATACCCAGCCAAGCTTTCGTTCACTATCAACGGAGAAAACAAAATATTCCAGGATAAAAACAAATTTAAACAATACGTAACTACTAATCCAGCCTTACAGAGAATATTAGAAGGAAAATTACATCCCAAGGAATCCAACATTGCCAACACTGACTACAATAATTCAGACATCTAGCGACCCTTCACTAGCACAATTCAAGGAAGGAAAACACATACACTCTATTACCCCCCCCCAAAAAAAAATGACTGGAGTCAACAACCAATGGTCATTAATATCTCTTAATATCAATGGAATCAATTCACCTATAAAGAGGCACAGACTTAGAGATTGAATACGAAAACAGGATCCAACATTCTGCTGTTTACAAGAAACACACCTCAACCACAAAGACAGACACCTACTCAGAGTAAAGGGTTGGGAAAAGGTTTTCCAAGCAAATGGACCTAAGAAACAAGCGGGTGTGGCCATTCTAATATCTAACAAAATCGACTTCAAACTAAAATCAATCAGAAGAGATGGAGATGGACATTTCATACTCATAACAAGAACAACTCATCAGGAAGAAGTCTCAATCCTGAATATCTATGCCCCTAATGTAAAGGCACCCACATATGTAAAAGAAACTCGTCTAGAACTCAAGGCAGTCATCAAACCACACACGCTAATAGTAGGAGACTTCAACACTCCTCTCTCAACAATGGACAGGTCAATCAGACAGAAACCAAACAGAGAATTAAGAGATTTATTGGAGGTATTGAATCAAATGGACTTAACAGATATCTATAGAACACTCCACCCAAATAGGAAAGAATATACCTTCTTCTCTGCAGTTCATGGAACCTTCTCGAAGATTGACCACATACTCGGTAACAAAGCAAACTTCCACAGATACAAAAAAATATTAGTAACCACCTGTGTCTTGTCAAATCACCATGGATTAAAATTAGAATTCAACAACAATGCTACCCCCAGGAAGTCAACAAACTCATGGAAGTTGAACAGTCAACTACTAAATCACCCCTGGGTCAAGGACGAAATTAAGAAAGAAATTAAAGTCTTCCTTGAATTTAATGAAAACAAAGACACAACATACTCAAACCTATGGGACACTATGAAAGCAGTGCTAAGAGGAAAGTTCATAGCAATAGGTGCCCAAATAAAGAAAATGGAGAAAGCACACATTGGAGACAAGGATCATACCTAAATATAATAAAAGCTATATACAGCAAGCCGACAGCTAACATCAAATTGATTGGAGAGAAACTCAAAGCCTTTCCACTAAAATCAGGAACACAACAAGGTTGTCCACTCTCTCCATACCTCTTCAATATAGTGCTTGAAGTTCTAGCAATAGCAATAAGACAACATAAGGGGATCAAGGGGATTCGAATTGGAAAAGAAGAAGTTAAACTCTCATTATTTGCAGACGATATGATAGTATACATGAGCGACCCCAAAAACTCTACCAAAGAACTCCTACAGCTGATAAACACCTTTAGTAATGTGGCAGAATACAAGATCAACTCCAAAAAATCAGTGGCCCTCCTATACACAAAGGATAAAGAAGCAGAGAGGGAAATCAGAGAAACATCACCTTTCACGATAGCCACAAATAGCATAAAATATCTTGGGGTAACTCTGACCAAGGAAGTGAAAGACCTATTTGACAAGAACTTTAAGTCTTTGAAGAAAGAAATTGAGGAGGATACCAGAAAATGGAAAGATCTCCCCTGTTCTTGGATTGGGAGGATCAACATAGTAAAAATGGAAATTCTACCAAAAGCAATCTATAGATTCAATTCAATCCCCATCAAAATCCCATCAAACTTCTTCACAGACCTTGAGAAAACAATAATCAAGTTTATATGGAAAAACAAAAAACCCAGGATAGCCAAAACAATCTTATACAATAAAGGAACTTCAGGAGGCATTACCATCCCTGACTTCAAACACTATTACAGAGCTACAGTATTGAAAACAGCTTGGTATTGGCATAAGAACAGAGAAATCGACCTTTGGAATCGAATAGAAGACCCGGATATTAACCCACAAACCTATGAGCACCTAATTTTTGACAAGGGAGCTAAAGGTATACAATGGAAGAAGGAAAGCATCTTTAACAAATGGTGCTGGCATAACTGGATGTCAACCTGTAGAAGGATGAAAGTAGATCCATACCTATCATCATGAACAAAACTCAGGTCCAAATGGATTAAAGACATCAACATTAATCCGTCCACTTTGAACCTGATAGAAGAGAAAGTGGGAAGTAGTCTACAAGATTTAGGCACAGGAGGCCTCTTCCTAAGAAGGACCCCAGCAGCACAGACAATAAGAGAAACAATGAATAAATGGGACCTCCTGAAACTGAGAAGCTTCTGTAAAGCAAAGGACACTGTCAGTAAGACAAAAAGGCTGCCTTCTGACTGGGAGAAGATCTTCACCAACCCCTCATCAGACAAAGGTCTGATCTCCAAAATATACAAAGAACTCAAGAAACTAGGCACTAAAACTCTAATTAACCCAATTAAAAAATGGGGGTACTGAACTTAACAGAGAATTCACAACAGATGAACTTCGAATGGCCAGAAGACACTTAAGGTCATGCTCAACGTCCTTAGCGATCAGGGAAATGCAAATCAAAACCACTTTGAGATACCATCTTACACCGGTCAGAATAGCTAAAGTCAAAAACACCAATGATAGCCTATGCTGGAGAGGATGTGGGGTGAGGGGAACACTCATCCATTGTTGGTGGGAATGCAAACTTGTGCAGCCACTGTGGAAATCAGTGTGGCGGTTTCTCAGGAAACTGGGAGTCAACCTCCCTCAGGACCCAGCAATTCCACTCTTGGGAATATACCCTAGAGATTCCCTAGCATACTACAAAAGCATTTGTTCAACTATGTTCATAGCAGCACTATTTGTAATAGCCAGAACCTGGAATCAGCCTAGGTGCCCCTCAATAGAAGAATGGTTAAAAAAGGTGTGGAACATATACACATTAGAGTTTTACTCAGCGGTAAAAAATAATGACATCTTGAATTTTGCATGCAAATGGATGGACATAGAAAACGCTTTACTGAGTGAGGTAACCCAGACCCAAAAAGAGGAACACGGTATGTATTCACCCATAAGTGGATTCTAACCATAATTAAAGGTCTTTGAGCCTATTATTCGTGATCCTAGAGAAGCTAAATAAGAAGACGAACCTGATGAAAATTATTTAGCTATCCGCCAGGAGGTAGGAAATAGTCAAGAGTCCCAGGTAACCTTGGGTGCATGGGGGGGGGAGGGTTGTTGGAAGGGGAGAGGGTTAGAGAGAAGGGAGTAGGGGAGGAATGGAGAAAGCTCGGTTGACCGGGATGGGGGGAAGGGAGGAAGGATGAATATGGGATCAGGGAAGAATATATTTCAACTAAGGGAGTCATTTTAGGGTTTACAGGAAACTTGATTATATATGGGATCCCAGGTCCAAGGAGAGATCCCCAGATTGTTCTCTGGACAGAGGAGAGGGTGCCTGAACCGGCCTTGGCCCATAACCACAATGATGAATATTTTGCTTATCACCATAGATCCTTTATCTGGCGATGGATGGCGATACAGACGGAGACCCACATTGGAGCACCGGACTGAGCCCCCCAAGGTCCAAATGAGGAGCAGAAGGACGAAGAAAATGACGAAGGACTGCGAGGGATGCTAACACCCACTGATACAAGGGGTCGGATCTAATGAGAGTTTACCAAGGGCAGTTGGACTGCGACTGAACGAGCACGTGATCCAACCAGATTCTCTGAATGTGGCCGGATTCTCTGAATGTGGCTGGCCAGGAGTCTTTCTGAGAAGCCATTGACAATGACACTGGGACTAGTTTCCTCTGCTTATACTGGATTTTGGGGATCCAGTCTGTTTGGATACTCACCTTCCTGGACCTGGAGGGAGGGGGGAGGAACTTGAACTTCCCACAGGGCAGGAAACCCTGACTGCCCTTAGGGACAAAGAGGGAGAAGGAGAGGGAGAGGGGGGAGTGGGAGGGTGTTGGGAAGAGGGGCATAAATGGAAACTTTTATAATTTAATAAAATTACTTTCAAAAAAAATAAAGTGAATCAGAAATAATGACCAAAAAGAAAAAAGAACAATGTCATATTAAATAAAATTCTTTGGAAAAAGCAAACAAATTTATAAAAATTACAGTTTACTTAAGCGCCCATGGGAAGATATCACTAACTGGGTGGTTCCAACTGCAAATGCTTGTCTTTCCCAGTGTGGAACTTGACGTTAAACAGCATGGCTCCAGGTCTCTGAGTTCCTGCTAAGTTTTAGGTCCTTGTTGCAGATGTTTTTATATTTTTATTTCCTTGGGGTTATAGAGCAGAGAGAGGAGAGGGAGACTTGGAGGAAGAGGTGAGAGGAGGAAAAGAAGAAAAGATAGAGAATAGTGGGAAGGGGATGAGGCTTGTCTTTGTTTATAAAGAATAATCTTCTCCATTGTGTTAGGTTCCCGTCATGAGCTCATTTGATGCTAATTCTTTACTCATAGGCAATATCCTTAAAGACATCACTCATTGAGGTACTAATTCAAAGAGAACATAGCTCAATCTCTACTAGAACTTAATATTATAAACAAATAAATGAAGTGACTATATATACATATACACACACATATATATAGTATATAGTAATATCACTTCATCATACAAAAGACTGAGTGATAGACTATAGGAAAAGAAGTTTCTTTGGATTATAGATATAGATATAATTTCAAGGTTTTGACATTCCTCATTATGTTCCGAACCTCGTCCATGACTGTAAAAATATTTATCTCAAAATTGTCCACCCCACACTGCTAATCACTACTAGAAAAATGCACTAATAGGATTATGCACTCCAAGTTTGCTGTCTACCAGACAGTTGAAGAGATGTCTTTGAATGAACAAGACATTGTTTACTAATTAGTAGAAGACTGTTAGGATTAGAGCTGAACTAGAGGAAGAGTAAGCAGAATTTTAATAGATTGAAAATTGTATTAAAACAGATCTCTAAATGTTGTTTTTATCTGAGTTGTTTTATTTAATTATAAAGACTTTGGAGTCAGATATTAAGGAGAAAACATTGCTACATCAGAGAAGCTGAGAAGCAATCAGCTGACTTTTTTTTCCCCAGAGCTATGCAATGGAGACTTTCTTTCTTTTTTTTTTTTTCAAGAGCTATGCAATGGAGACTTTCTTTTTTGGATGGAGACACAGAATGGAAGCATCTCTCCTTCAGTTCTAAACCAGAGACCAGCAAATCCCTAAGTCCCTTCCTACTCTTTTCTGTGCAGCTCTCTATCTGACTTCCCTAGTCTCTCCAACTCTCTATGACTAACTCTTGTCAGCAACACACTGACTCTGCCCCCTGATCCAAGGTTAATTTATTAACAAGTTCTCCAAGTTCCACAGTGCTATCAAATATCCCAAAACATCTGAATTTCAAAAATGGGCTGCATTACTATACTAAGAAGATAATTAGGGGCTGAAGAGATGGCTCAGTGGTTAAGAGCATTGCCTGTTCTTCCAAAGGTCCTGAGTTCAATTCCCAGCAACCACATGGTGGCTCACAACTGATGGAGGAGGGTTATCTGTCTATTGTGTTATTTTCATTGGTCAATAAAGAGACTGCCTTGGCCCCTTGATAGGACAGAAAATTAAGTAGGTGGAGTAAACAGAACAAAATGCTGGGAAGAGGGCTATGAGGCAGACGCCATGGAGCCAGCCACCAGGTCAGACATGCTGAATCTTTTCCGGTAAGCCACCACCTTGTGGTGCTACAGATTATTAGAAATGGGTTAATATCAAGATATGAGAGTTAGTCAGTAACTAAGTCTCTAGAGATAATGGGTCAGGCAGTGCTTAAATGAATACAATTTGTGTGTTGTTATTTCTGGGACTAAGCTAGCCTTGCGGGAGCCGGGTGAGGCGAAAAGCAGGCCTGCCCGCAGCTCCTCACTACACACAACCATCTGTAATGAGGTCTAGTGCCCTCTTCTGGTCTGCAGACATACACACAGAATACTGTATACATAATAAATAAATAAATAAATAAATAAATAAATAAATAAATAAATATTTAAAAAAAAGAAGAAGAAGATAATTAAGTGGAACACACAACACCGACCATTTATTACAAAAGTTCTAGGCTGTAAATTGATAGAAAGACATGAGGATGGTACAAAGAAGAAAGCACCAGAGGTCTCTCCCACATAGAGACTGGCAGAGGCAGAACAGAGAATAATATGCTTTGAAACTCTAGAATGTATTGAGCTGTGCAACTCACAACATAAGTTAGTGGGAGAGCAAATAGCATAGAATATCTCAGAGTAACTGTAAACAAACACGTAGAAGACTTGTGTGACAAGAACTTTAAATCAATGAAGGAAGAAATTGAAGACACCAGAAAGTGGAAAGATCTCCCATGCTCTTGGGTAGGTAGAATTAACATAGTAAAAATGGCAATCTTACCAAAAGCAATCTGTAGATTAAGTGCAATGCCCATCAAAATCCAAGCAAATTTCTTCAGAGACCTAGAAAGAACAATACTCAACTTCATATGGAAAAGCAAGAAAAAAAAATCAAAACAATCCTGTTCAATAAAAGAACTTCTGAAAGCATCATAATCCCTGACTTCAAACTCTACTACAGAGCTACAGTACTGAAAACAGTCTGTTATTGCCATAAAACAGACAGGAGGACCAATGGAACCAAATCAAAGACCTGAATATCAATCCGCATTCCTTCAAACACCTGACTTTTGACAAAGAAGCAAAAATTATCAAATGGAAAAAAGAAAGCTTATTCAACAAATGGTGCTGGAATAACTGTATATCAGCATGTAGAAGAATAAACATAGGCCCATAACTATCACCATGCACAAAAATCAAGTCAAAATGGATCAAAGACCTCAACATAAAGCCAGCCACACTGAATCTTAAAGAAGACAAAATGGAAAGTACATGTGAATGCATTGGCACAGGGAACCACTTCCTAAATATAACCTCAGTAACACAGACACTAAGAGAAACAATAAATGGTACCTTCTAAAACTGAAATGCTTCTGTAAAGCAAAGGACACGGTCAACAAGACAAAACAACAGCTTACAGAATGGGAAAAGATTTTCAAAATATACAAAGAACTCAAGAAATTGACCTTCAAAAGAACAAATAACCCAATAAAAAAATGGAGTACAGACCCAAACAGAGAACTATCAACATAGGAATCTAAAATGACTGAAAGACACTTAAGAAAATATTTCAAATCCTTAGCAATCAGAGAAATGCAAATCAAAACAACTCTTGATATTTCATATTACACCTGTAAGAATAGCCAAGATCAAAAACACTGATGATAGCTTATGCTGGAGTGGTTGTGGGGTAGAGGGAACATTCCTGCATTGCTGGTAGGAATGCAAGCTGGTACAGCCCCTTTGGATGTCAGTGTGGCAATTTCTCAGAAAATTAGACAACAACCTTCCTCAAGACCCAGTAATACCACTTTTGCACATTTATCCAAAGGATGCTCAATCGTGCCACAAGGACATGTGCTCAACTATGTTCATAGCAGCATTGTTTGTCATAGCCAGAACCTGGAAACAACCTAAATGCCCCTCAACCAAAGAATGGATAAAGAAAATATGGTACATTTACACAATGAAGTACTATATAGTAGAAAAAATGATGAAATCTTAAAATTTACAGGCAAATGGATGGATCTAGAAAACATAATTTAGATGAGGTAACCCACACACAGAAAGACAATTATCACATGGACTCACTCATAAGTGGTCTTTAAACATAAAGCAAAGAAAACCAGCCCACAAATCACAATCCCAGAGAGCCTAGACAACAATGTGGACTCTAAGGAAGACATACATAGATCTAATCTACATGGGTAGTAGAGAAAGAAAAGATCTCCTGAGTAAATTGGGAGTATAGGGACCTGGGAGAGGGTTGAAGGGAAAGGGAGAGACAGGGAGAAGAGCAGAGAACAATGTAGAGCTCAACAAAAATCAATAAAAAAGATAAGTTAGTAGGAGGGTTTATAGTACTTTCTGTCAATTTTATTTTTTATCCCAACAGCACCTTTTGACCTGCAGCTGCTTTACAGATAACCCCATATTACAATCTGGAGAAACTTATAAATGTTAGAAAGAACCTAGTTAGATTTGATGTGCACCTTCACATCAATATGGGGTCATCATTTTTCCAAATATTTGGCCAAATACTATGTATTGTGTATTTCTATGATAGTATTTTAAAGAATATCAACTATTATTTGTAAGTGGATATTTCTGTCCTGCCTGGCACCTTCCAAATAATGACATGGAGACTTCTGATTAATTTTGAAAGCTTAGCCTGTAGCTTAAGCTTGTTTCTAGCTAGCTCTTATAACTTAACCCATTTCTATTAATTTACTTTCTGCCTAATAGATTTATTATCTTTACTCTGAACTTGCCATGTTGTTTCCTCTGAGTCCTGTCATCTCCTCTTGACTCTGAAACTCTTCTTCCCACCATTCTCTCTGTCCTGAAAATCCTGCCTAGCTACTGCCTCTTCAACTTTTTATTAAATCAATCTGAGTGACACATATTTATGGTATACAAAAAGATTATTCCACAAAAAAACAATGAGCTGTGGGTAAGGAAATAAGAGAGTTCTCTCTATTGCAGAAGAGCTTCATCCATTCAGTGAACAAACTAAAATAAAAAAACAACCCAAAATTCCCTGAACTTCTCCAAGTGAGAGAATTCTACCTGCATTTCTGCCAGTGTCAAACTGAGCCCTTAGTTCTTACTGGGTCTCTAGATGTTCATTTACTTTCAAATTTTTAGGAATTTCCATAGTTCAGACCTCAACCCAAATACTGAATTCTAGAAAGCATCCTGGTACTAGATGGTAGCATTTATTTCTAGCCTTGCTTAGACAATTACATCTCTGTTCCACATCAACACAAGGTTAACTTCTATAATCCTTGGCTCTGGACAGGCTGCAACTTTCTGGTAGATCTCAGTAGTTCTGGATTTCTGGCATTTCTTCCTACCATGTCTGCCATAGGATTTTTGCAAACAATCCTGCAGCTGCTGTATTTCTATACTTTTCAAAAATAAAGACAGAGATATGGAACCCTAAGACTCAAGAATAATTTTGGAAGTATGATACTACAAAAAGACAAAATAAGATGCCAGTGACAAAGACTTCAAAAAACTTGAGAGGTATAAATTCATACCAACAAATTCAAAACAATTGTCTTAAGAAATTATAATGGTTAGTACTAATTCAACATGACATCTAGGATTCAGTCCTTCAGACACACCTGTGAGGGATTGGCTAGTTAAAATTTAGCCTCTGAGAATATCTGTTAAGGATAATAAGATGTAGTAGGACCCATCTTAATGGAAGTGAGACCATTTTCTGTGCCTGAGAGTAATGATGTGGGATGCCCCTCTGTGTTCTTTGAATATGTTTTATTACCATTGGTTAATAAAGAACAGGGCAGACAGCAAGGTGGGAAATCTAAACAGAGATAGAGGAGGAAAGAAACAAAGTCAGGCAGAAGCCATGTAGCTTTTTATGGAGAAAAAAGACATCAGAATGTTACCAGCAAACCATGAGAATCATGATAAATATAAATAATATAAATGGGTTAATTTAAAATATAAGAGTTAACTAGGAATACACCTGAGCTGTTAGCTCAGCCATGTTGTAATTGATATAGTTTTGTGTGATTATTTGGTGAATAGTAGAATATGTACTTTAATTTATCGCTGTCTGATCTTGGCTGTATACACCTTAGAAAAATTGATGTGAGAATCCCCTCTGTGTGCTGTGATTATCATTAATGAATCATCAACTGCCTTGGCCTGTTGGTAGGGCAGAACTTAGGTAGGTGGGGAGGACTGGACTAAATGCTGGGAGAAAAAAAGGGTGGAATCAGGGAGACACCTTGGATTCACAGCCAGACATAGACATGCTGAAACATTGCTGGTAGGCCATGACCCCCTGGTGATATACACAATAATGGAGATGGGTTAAATTAAGATGTAGGAGTTAGCCAATAAGAAGCTACAGCTAATGGGCCAAACAGTAATTTAATTAATATAGTTCATATGTGATTATTTTGGTTCTAGGTGGCTGGGACGAAGAAAGAGCTCTTCTTCCTACTGAAAAATAGTATCTTAATTGAGAAATTAAATTTTGTAGATAAATTAAAACAACAACAACTTATTGAATAAAACTCCTATGGCTAAAATTTACAATAAATAAGAATAAATAAACTGGGAGCTACCAACAACAATTGAATTAATCGTGCAGATATAAGAATATTTGAAAGTGTTTAAAAATATAGTCAGATATGAAAGTCAAAGGGATAAAAAGATTTGTAGTACTTATTAGACGGTATCTGCTCATGAATTAGTAGGATTAACATAGTAAAAATGACCATCTTTACAAAAGCAGTCTACAGATTTAATGAAATCCCCATTTAAATCCCAACACAATTCTTTACAGACCTTGAAAGAACAATACTTAGTTTCATATGAAATAAACAAAAAACCCAGTTTAACTAAAATAATCCTGAACAATAATGGAACTTACAGTTTTTGCCATCCCTGATTTTAAACTGCGGTACCTAGCTGTAGTGATAAAAACTGCATGGTATTGCCAAAAAGATAGACAGGTGGGTCAATGAAATAAAATTGAAAATGTAAACTCACACTCCTATGGATATCTGCTTTTCAAAAAATAAGTCCAAATTATACAATGGGGGAAAAACCCATCAACAAATGGTGCTACATTCAATAACATGTAGCATGAAGTAGAATGCAACTAGATCCATATATATTACTCTGCACAAACTTTTAGTCCACGTGGATCAAAGTTATCCTTCAAATAAGTCCAGATACATTGAACCTGCTAGAAGAGAAAGTGGAAAATAATCTCCAACACATTGGCACAGGAGAGGATTTTCTGAACAGAACAACACTAGCTCAGGCATATGGTCAACAATGAAAAAACGGGACCTCATAAAATTCAAAAATTTCTATAAGGTAAAGGACATCATCAATAATACAAAAAGACAGTCAAATGAATGGGAAAAGATCTTCACTAACCCCACATCCAACAGAGGGCTGATTTACAAAATATATGAAGAATTCAAAAAAACTGAAAATTGGGGTGCAGATCTAAACTGAGAATTCTTAACAGAAATTTCTCAAATGGCTCAGAAACACTGAAGGGGATATTCAGTATCCTTAACTCTCAGGGAAATGCAAATCAAAACAACTGTGACATTCCATTTTATACCTGGGTAAGTTCAAAAACAAAAGTGACAATTCTTGCTGGAGAAAGTATGGAGTAAAGGGAACACATCTCCATTTCTGGTGGAAATGCAAATTTGAACAGCCAGTTTAAAAGTCACAGTGGCAGTTTCTCAGAAATCTGGGAATCAATCTACCACAAGATCCAGTTATATCACTCTTGGACATATAACCAAAGATGCTCAATCATATCACAAGGACACTTGCTCAACAATATTTATAGCAGCTTTATTTGTAATAGCTACAACCTGGAAATAGCTACATATCCCTCAACTAAGGAATAGATAAAATAATGTCGTTCATTTGCGCAATGGATATTACTTAGCTCTTTAAAACTGTGACAACAGGAAATTTGAAGGCAAATGGATAGAAGTAGAAAAAAAAATCTTCCTGAGTGAGGTAACCCAGACCAAGAAGGAAAAGCATGATATATACTAGCTTATAAGTAGATATTAGCTGTAAAATAAAGAATAACTATGCTACAATTCACAGACCGAGAGAGACTGGGTAACCAGGACGTTCATATGAAGGAGGGAGGCATGTGGATGCCCCCTGGGAAGGGGAAATAGAAGAGATTTCATGAGTAGACTGAGAGCAGGTAGGGCTGGGAACACAACCAATCAGGTTGGAGAGGGAGACGTAGGAGGAGAGTACTGAAAGAACCTACTAAAAGGGGGGAGACATTTGGGGATCATGAAAAAAACCTGATGCAAGAGAATCTGCCTGGCCCAGTTGTCCTTAGAGAGGCTTCATTCAGCAGCTGATGGAAACAGAAGACCCACAGTCAAACATTTAGCAGAGTTCAGAGAATTCCACAGAAGAAGGGGAGAAAGAATTATAAGAGCCATAGGGGTCAAGGACACAAGAATATTTACAGAACTAACCTGGCTCATAACTAACCTGGGCTCATAGTGGCTCACAGAAACTGAACCAACAGCCAAGGAACCTTAATGGTACTGACCTAGACATTCTGTATATATGTTACAATCCTCTTGTAGGACTCCTTATGGCTGTAACAGAGGCTGTCTCTGACTCTTTTACTGGTTTTTGGGCCCTATTGCTCATATTGGGTCACCTTGCCCAGCCTTCATACAATGGGAGATGTTTAGTCTTACTGCAATTTGATTTACCGTGTTTTATAGATATTCATTGAAGACCTGCCTTTCCTAAACAGAAACAAAGAAGTGGATTCAGGGTGGGAACAGTGGGGAAGGGACTGGGTGGAGAGGAAGGAGGAGAAACTGTGGCTGAGATGTAAAATAAATAAATAAATAAATAAATAAATTTTAAAAGGAGTAAATATGTTGCAAGGCGGGCTACTTGTTGGTTTCTGGTTGCTTAGCCCTGAAATAATCACACAAAAATTGTATTAATTAAATCACTTCTTGACCCATTAGCTCTAGATTCTTATTGGCTAACTCTTACATATTAATTTAACCCATTTCTATTAATCTATGCATTGCCACGTGGCTGTGGCTTACCAGCTAAAGTTTCCACATCTGTCTCCAGCAGGGCTACAGGGTATCTCTCTGACTCCTCCCTTCTTTCTCCCAGCATTCAGCTCAGTTTCTCCCACCTTGCTAAGTTCTGCCCTGCTATAGGTCCAAAGAAGTTTCTAGTTTCTTTATTCATTAATGGTAATCACAGCATACAGAGGGAAATCCCACATCATAAATATACAAGTTAATGAATATGAAGGAGTTTAGGGAGGTACAAATACAATCAAAAATGCATTGTATGAGATTCTCAAGGAAATAATTAAGAATAAATAAAGGACTCTCTGCTCCTCCTTATTCTAGAGACAGCCGCTTCTTTTCGCGCAGTGCCAGCCTCGTTCCAGAGACATCATGATGAAGGTTGGAATGAACGGATTTGGCCGTATTGGACGCCTGGTTACCAGGACTGCCTTCACTTCTGGCAAGGTGGACGTTGTTGCCATCAATGACCCCTTCATCGACCTCAACTACATGGTCTACATGTTCCAGTATGACTCCACCCATGGCAAGTTCAAAGGCACAGTTAAGGCTGAGAATGGGAAGCTTGTCATCAACGGGAAGGCCATCACCATCTTCCGGGAGCGAGATCCCGCCAACATCAAATGGGGTGATGCCGGTGCCGAGTATGTTGTGGAGTCGACCAGTGTCTTCACCACCATGGAAAAGGCTGGGACCCACTTGAAGGGTGGGGCCAAAAGGGTCATCATCTCCGCACCTTCTGTGGATGCCCCCATGTTTGTGATGGCTGTGAACCATGACAAGTATGACAATTCCCTCAAGATTGTCAGCAATGCTTCCTGCACCACCAACTGCTTAGCCCCCTTGGCCAAGGTCATCCATGACAACTTTGGCATCGTGGAAGGACTCATGACCACAGTCCACGCCATCACGGCCACCCAGAAGACTGTGGACGGCCCCTCTGGGAAGCTGTGGCGAGATGGCCATGGCGCTGCCCAGAACATCATCCCTGCATCCACTGGCGCTGCCAAGGCTGTGGGCAAAATCATCCAAGAGCTGAATGGGAAGCTCACAGGCATGGCCTTCCGAGTTCCTACCCGCAACGTGTTCGTCGTGGATCTGACATGCCGCCTGGAGAAAGCTGCCAAGTATGACGACATCAAGAAGGTGGTGAAGCAGGCATCCGAGGGCCCACTAAAGGGCATCCTGGGCTACACTGAGGACCAGGTTGTCTCCTGCGACTTTAACAGTGACTCCCACTCTTTCACCTTTGATGCTGGGGCTGGCATTGCTCTCAATGACAACTTTGTAAAGCTCATTTCCTGGTACGACAATGAGTTCGACTACAGCAACAGAGTGGTGGACCTATGGCCTACATGGCCTCCAAGGAGTAAGAAGCCTTCCCTGGACCACCCACCCCAGCAAGGACACAGCAAGAGAGAGGCCCTCGGCTGCTGAGCAGTCCCTGTCCTAACTCAACCCTTGACACTGAGCTCTCCCTCACAGTTTCCATCCCAGACCCCCAGATAGTAGGAGGGGCTTAGGGAGCCCTACTCTCTTGAATACAATAAAGTTCACTGCATCCCCTCAAAAAAGAGAATAAATAAAGGAGTAGAAAGTTTACTTTAAGAACAATTAGAACCATGAAACTTTCCAGATAAAACCAAACCAAACAAAAATATGTCAGTGTAAGGCACAGTAAGATCTGAGCCCTCCAATCAGGTACAAATGAGCTAAGTCTACCTTAATACTACACTTATAAGTGTAACCATAAAGTAATACATCAAAGGTAGAAAGAAAAGCCTGAGGTAGGACAAGTAAAGAAGAAAAGATATGCGAAGAATTGCCATAATGGCTGTAGACCTCTGGGCTCAAGACCTGCAGGTCAGGAAAGCCTGAAATAGCATATAAAACATGTTGCCAGCCAATATTCTATCTAGAAAAGTTGTCCATTGTAAATGGAGATATAAGATGAAACACATAGAAGATCATTTGACAAATTGATGAGTAGGTGGTACTCAAAACCCAGTCTGCATAATTTATACTATTTATAGACTAACCACTGCCAATACAGACAACCATAGATAAAATTGCCAAAATATCTGGGAAAATTCAGATGGTATTTTTCATAAGAAACAAACAACTTTGGGACAAAAATAAATTTTCTCAATCTGGTATAAGATCATTTATGAGAAAGATATTCCATAGTATTTTACCTAGTGGTAAAAATGCCAATGTTTCCTTCAATATAGGAACAAAAATATTCATCCTAATGACTCAATCAAAATGGTACCTACAATAGTAGGAAACAAGTGAAGCAACTGAGGCTTTCCCTTTTTTGATAGCTAATTGACAGACTCACTGTCATACCCTAAAATTATAGTTTATTGGCATTCATAATTTTGGGAATGGCAATGAAGACTATGAGAGGCCAGAGTCAGAGACCAAGCACTTGAAAGCACATTCATCAGGAGAGTCACGCATTTGTACCCACTCCTCTTGGCCAGGTCCTTATTGCAAGCTTCGGAAAGGGAGGCTCAGGAAAACACTGCACTGGAAATAGATATGCCTTACAGCTAATAACCTCAAGGATAGAGATTTACCATCGCTTATAAGGATTTTTAAGACAATATGGAAATATTTGCTCCAAAGAGATTATTTCCATTGTTCGTAACAAGCAAACCTACTCTCTGTTCTAAAGTAAGACACTATGTACATATTCTAAGGCTGTTGACTCTGCTCCCATCCATAAAATGAGTAGCAGATGCTGGCATCTCTTCTAAGAATGTGTGTTAAAATGGGAAAGTTGCATGGAGAATTGTTTTTACCATACAATACACAGCCATTATAACTTTCAAAGTATTTTCCCACACATAGAATGAGCAGGAGCCAATTAATATGAATATTAGTTTCATTTAATTAAGGCTACTATCTGACTACAGATATCAGGATATGGCAAACATACGGAAAAGTATGGCAACCGCAGCTTCTGGGTTCTGGACCTAAACCAAATCCTATAAAACTTTACTTCCCAGCTGAAAAAGTCAGGTGGTCTCATACTTGTGTTTCTACATTGACCTTTCTACTTGGCTTGAGGCATTCATTCAAATAGAGAAGAGCATATTAACAATTACCTGAGCAACTGATACATTTTGCTGTCCTGTAGCAATCATCATCAGATTGAACCCGACATTTCATGATTTCGTTTCTTTTAAAATAATTTCCAACTATACTTTTTGTATTAGTGAAGCCTGCTCTGTCTGCACTACCAACAACATTACTTGCATCGGCCTCAAAAAGTAACAAACTTTACTTTACATACAGAGGGTATGTGTCTGTTTTGTGTCTCATAAAGATTATCTGTGAACAAGATTCATTTCTATAAGTTCCCAATAAACTCTTAAATATATTTAAGAGGAATATGATCCTACTTTTCATTGATGGATAGAAAACACAGTGCTAATTAGCTTTAAGGTTATCTCCATTTTGGCCACTGGCCCAAAGTTTAATTCATTCTTGAAGGCTGTGGGATGGTTCTGAATGGATGTGGTTATACAATTCCAGATTTTCAATACTGAGTACATGGGGGTTATAATTAATCAGTTCCATGTGGAAATTTACAGGGTGAACTTTCTATCTGGTTATATGTTATTAACACCCAGATACGTTATCTAAAGTTGTAGTAATTGGCCACTTATTGGTTCCCTACCACCTGACTGCTCAGCCCTGAAATAATCACACAGAAACTATATTATTTAAAACACTGCTTGGCCCATTAGCTCTAGCTTCTTATTGGATAACTCTAACATCATAATGTAATTAATTAATCTTATTCATTAATGGTAATCACAGCATATAGAGGGAAATCCCACATCACAAAGTATTCTAATTCAAAAAGATAGTCAATCTATAAGTACAAAGTTTATGGTGTATCAAATTTTGGTCCACTGAGCAAAATGTTTGATCAAAAGTGAAAAAATATTATGATGTGATGTGGGATTCCCCTCTGTAGGCTGTGAATACCATTGGTTAATAAAGAAACTGGTTTGGCTATTTCCAATCTCCAGGAGGATAACTACATGATTTTCTTCAGGTTCACCTTCTTATTTAGCTTCTCTAGGATCACAAGTAATAGGCTCAAAGACCTTTAGTTATGGCTAGAATCCACTTATGAGTGAATACATACCATATTCCTCTTTTTGGGTCTGGGTTACCTCACTCAGTAAAGCGTTTTCTATGTCCATCCATTTGTATGCAAAATTCAAGATGTCATTGTTTTTTTACCGCTGAGTAAAACTCTAATGTGTATGTGTTCCACACATTCTTCTATTGAGGGGCACCTAGACTGATTCCAGGTTCTGGCTATTACAAATAGTGCTGCTATGAACATAGTTGAACAAATGCTTTTGTGGTATGATAGGGAATCTCTTGGGTATATTCCCAAGAGTGGAATTGCTGGGTCTTGAGGGAGGTTGACTCCCAGTTTCCTGAGAAACCGCCACACTGATTTCCACAGTGGCTGCACAAGTTTGCATTCCCACCAACAATGGATGAGAGTTCCCTTCTCTCCACATCCTCTCCAGCATAGGCTATCATTGGTGTTTTTGACTTTAGCTAATCTGACCGGTGTAAAATGGTATCTCATAGTTGTTTTGATTTGCATTTCCCTGATCGCTAAGGATGTTGAGCATGACCTTAAGTGTCTTTTGGCCATTCGAAGTTCTTCTGTTGAGAATTCTCTATTCAGATCAGCACCCCATTCTTTAATTGGGTTAATTAGAATTTTAGTGTCTAGTTTCTTGAGTTCTTTGTATATTTTGGAGATCAGGCCTTTGTCTGATGAGGGGTTGGTGAAGATCTTCTCCCAGTCAGAAGGTAGCCTTTTTGTCTTACTGACGGTGTCCTTTGCTTTAAAGAAGCTTCTCAGTTTCTGTAAGTCCCATTTATTCATTGATTCTCTTATTGTCTGTGCTACTGAGGTTCTACCTAGGAAGTGGTCTCCTGTGCCTATGTCTTGTAGACTACTTCCCACTTTCTCTTCTATCTGGTTCAAAGTGGTCAAATTAATGTTGAGGTCTTTAATCCATTTGGACTTGATTTTTGTGCATGGTGATAGATATGGATCTACTTTCATTCTACTACAGGTTGACATCCAGTTATGCAAGCACCATTTGTTAAAGATGCTTTCCTTCTTCCATTGTATACGTTTAGCTCCCTTGTCGAAAATCAGGTGTTCATAGGTTTGTGGGTTAATATCCGGGTCTTCTATTCGATTCCATAGGTCGACTTCTCTGTTCTTATGCCAGTACCAAGCTGTTTTCAATACTGTAGCTGTGTAATAGAGTTTGTAGTCAGGGATGGTTATACCTCCAGAAGTTCTTTTATTATATAAGATTGTTTTGGCTATCCTGGGTTTTTTGTTTTGCCATATAAATTAATTATTATTCTCTCAAGGTCTGTGAAGAAGTTTGATGGGATTTTGATGGGGATTGCATTGAATCTATAGATTGCTCTTGGTAGAATTTCCATTTTTACTATGTTGATCCTCCCAATCCAAGAGCAAGGGATATCTTTCCATTTTCTGGTATCCTCCTCATTTTCTTTCTTCAAAGACTTAAAGTTCTTGTCAAATAGGTCTTTCACTTCCTTGGTCAGAGTTACCCCAAGATATTTTATGCTATTTGTGGCTATCGTGAAAGGTGAAGTTTCTCTGATTTCCCTCCCTGCTTCTTTATTCTTTGTGTATAGAAGGGCAACTGATTTTTTGGAGTTGATCTTGTATCCTGCCACGTTACTAAAGGTGTTTATCAGCTGTAGGAGTTCTTTGGTAGAGTTTTTGGGGTCGCTCATGTATACTATCTTATCGTCTGCAAATAACGAGAGTTTAACTTCTTCTTTTCCAATTCGAATCCCCTTGATCCCCTTATGTTGTCTTATTGCTATTGCTAGAACTTCTAGCACTATATTGAAGAGGTATGGAGAGAGTGGACAGCCTTGTCTTGTTCCTGATTTCAATGGAATGGCTTTGAGTTTCTCTCCGTTCAGTTTGATGTTAGCTGTCGGCTTGCTGTAAATAGCTTTTATTATATTTTTAGGTATGATCCTTGTATCCCCAATCTCTTCAACACCTTTATCATAAAGGGATGTTGGATTTTGTCAAATGCTTTTTCAGCATCTAATGAGATGATCATATGTTTTTTTTTTCTTTCAATTTATTTATATGATGGATTACATTGATAGATTTGCATATGTTGAACCAGCCCTGCATCTCTGGAATGAAGCCTACTTGATCATAATGTATAATTTTTCTAATGTGTTCTTGGAATCAGTTTGCCAGGATTTTGTTGAGAATTTTTGCGTCAATGTTCATGAGAGAGATTGGCCTGTAATTCTCTTTCTTGGTTGTGTCTTTATGTGGTTTTGGTATCAGGGTAACTGTAGCTTCGTAAAAAGAGTTTGGCAATGACTCTTCTGTTTCTATATTGTGAAATACCTTAAGGAGTATAGTTATCAGTTCTTCTTGGAAGTTCTGGTAGAATTCTGCATTGAAACCATCTGGCCCTGGGCTTTTTTTGGTCGGGAGGTTTTTGATGACAGCTTCTAATTCTTCGAGACTAACAGGTCTATTTAGATTGTTCACCTGGTCTTGATTTAACTTTGGTAAATGGTATTTATCTAAAAACCAATCCATTTCTTGTACATTTTCCAACTTTGTGGCATATAAACTTTCATAGTAAGATCTAATGATTCTCTGAATTTCCTCTGTGTCTGTTGTTATGTCCCCCTTTTCATTTCTGATCTTATTAATTTGCGTGTTCTCTCTCTGTCGTTTGATTAGTTTGGATAGGAGTTTGTTGATCTTTTTGATTTTCTCCAAGAACCTCGGGTGCATGGGGGTGTGGGAGGGTTGTTGGAAGGGGAGAGGGTTAGAGAGAAGGGAGTAGGGGAGGAATGTGGAAAGCTCAGGGGACTGGGATGGGGGGAGGGAGGAAGGATGGATATGGGATCAGGGAAAAATATATTTCAACTAAGGGAGTCATTTTAGGGTTTACAAGAGACTTGATTATAAATGGGATCCCAGGTCCAAGGAGAGATCCCCAGATTGTTCTCTGGACAGAAGAGGGGGTGCCAGAACCAGCCTTGGCCCATAACCATACTGATGAATATTTTGCTTATCACCATAGAACCTTCATCTGGCGATGGATGAAGATAGAGACAGAGACCCATATTGGAACACTGGACTTAACTCCCTAGGTCCAAACGAGAAGGAAAGAGAACGTGAGCAAAGAAGGCAAGACCAGAGGGAAGCTTCATCCGACGATGGATGGCCACATTGGAACACCTGACTGAGACCCCAAGGTCCAAATGAGGAGCAGAAGGTGGAAGAACATGAAAAAGGAAATCAGGACCGCCAGGGGTGCGATCACCCACTGATACAAGGGGACTGATCTAATGAGAGTTTACCAAGGCCAGTTGGACTGGGACTGAACGAGCATGTGATCCAACTAGATTCTCTGAATGTGGCCGGATTCTCTGAATGTGGCTGGCATGGGGTCTTTCTGAAAAGCCATTCACAATGACTCTGGGACTTGTTTCCTCTGCATATACTGGATTTTTGGGATCCAGTCTGTTTGCATACTCACCTTCCTGGACCTGGAGGGAGGGGGGAGGAACTTGAACTTCCCACAGGGCAGGAAAACCTGACTGCTCTTAGGGAATGAGAGGGAGGAGGAGAGGGAGTGGGGGGAGTGGGAGGGTGTTGGGAGGAGGGGCGGAAATGGAAACTTTTATAATTTAATAAACCTTGAAAAAAATGCACCATGGGAAACAAACAAACAAAAAGAAACTGGCTTGTCCTGATAGGGTAGAACAGAGCTTGGAAGGCGGGGCGGGGGGGGGGGCAATAAACTGAATGCTGGAAGAAAGGAGGCAGAGTCAGTGAGAAACTATGCGAGAGGCAGGCCTGTTAAAATTTTGCTGATAGACCACAACCTTGTGGTGATGCACAGAATAATGGGAATGGGTTAAATTAAGATGTAAAAGTTAGCAAATAAGAAGCTAGAGCTAATGGGCCAAGCAGTGATTTAATTAATACAGTTTCTGTGTGGTTATTTTGGGAGTCCATGCAGCCGGGAAATGAACAAGTAGACTCTTTACTACAATGATGTAAGGTAGAAATAGTTAGGCCAAAGTTTAGTTTCTTTTACTTAGTGTCCCATGTCGGCTGAAATGTCTGTCACTTAGAACTTAGAATAACCAATTTGCTGAAGTTAGTGTTCGGATACTGAAAGTCTCATCATTCCTGTAACATATCAGGAGAGGAATTCATATTTGGAAATCAAATGCAAGCAATCTTCCAACCACTTCTCTATTGATCCTCATCCATCAAACTCTGAGGAAAGGTGAGCTCATAAAAAAATGAACATTCAGTGATCTATGTTATGAAGGCAAAGCAACAAGTGGGGGTGGAGGATGTAAAACAAAAAAAAATCTTTTTCTGATGTTTTATGAAGTACTTCTGAACTGGGGAAAATTTAATTACCAGGCCACTATTGATAACTCTTATAATAAAATAATGTACCATTAATATACTTAAGAAATTGAGAAAATAAATCCATAACATATCAATTTCTTTAAAGAGAATTTCTTTAAAGATTATGACTTATCTATTTGGCTTTTATGATTTCATTTTATGGTGTTTTATAAATTTTCCATACACAGAACTCACATATTTGGTTTAAATCTGTTCCATGATTTTTTGTTTTAATGTTATTTGTATAAATTTAACTTTTATATTATTTTAACTACTAATTACTAGTAGTAGAAATCATTTATTTGGGTAGAAGACTGTGTAGGGCAGCTGCCCACAAACCTTCCCCATGCTTGAACTTCCAACAGGCCCACTCCTCAGTTCTATCTCCCCATCTCATCTCTGTGTCTTATCCCTCAACTCCAGAAGAAAATCTCTGCCCAAACACAGGAAAAAGAATTTCCTAACCTAAAAAAAGGAGACGGCTATGAAGGTACAAAAGCCTACTGAAGATCAAATATATTGGCTCAAAAAAGAAAGTCCACATGCCACATAATAATCAAACACTAAACTTGCAGAACTAAGAAAGATTATTAAAAGCTGCAAGAAAGTAAGCAAGTAACATATAAAGGCAAATTTATTAGAATTACAAGTGATTACTTAATGGAGACTCTAAAAGCCAGAAGAACGTAGATAGATGTGCTGTAGATTCTAAGAGACCACAGATGCAAGTCCAGATTACTATACCCAGCAAAAATTTCAATTGTCATAGATGGAAAAAATAAGATATTCCATGATAACCCCAAATTTAAGCAATAAATCTATAAATTCAGTGCTATAAAATATACTAGAAAGAAAACTCCAACCCAAGAAGGTTAACTATACCCATAAAAACACTGGAGATAAATAATCTCAAACCAGCAAAGCCAAAAGAGGGGATGTGTACATGTACACATGTGCACACCCACATGCACACATGCATGCACACACACACTAATGTATAACATTATTTTAAGATGTGTCACATTTGTTCATTTTGTGAAAAATTTGTTTAATGATGCAAAGATGTGTTGCACTTTGTACATTGCATTTGTTTAACTCTGTGAAGTTGTGTTACTTTGCCTGTTTAATACACCTGACTGGTGATCTAATAAAAATGTGAACAGCCAATGATGAGGCAGAGGAAAAGATATGTGGGGATTTTAGTCAGAAAGAATAAATAGAAAAAGATAAAAGAGCGAGAGGAGAAAAAGAGGAGTACTCCAAGGGCTAGTTACCCAATTACACAACAAGCCATGGAATAAGAAGTAAAGAAAGGTACACAGAAATAGAAAAAGATAAAAGCCCAAAGACAAAAGGTAGAAAGAACAATTTGAAAAGCTAGATATACACAAGCCATCCTAAATCTGGGAATTCAGAAAAAAATAAAAAGACTCTGAGCGATTATTTGGAAGTGTTGGTGGTGGGCACACCCAATGCAAAAGAACAAAGAGTTAAAAATGCCAACAACAACAAATATTGCAGGAATTCACAATCATTGGTCATTGATATGTCTCAACATCAATGGACTCCATTTCCCAATAAAAGTACACAGGCTAACAAAATTGAAGTAAAAATATAATCCATCCTTCAACTCTATGTGCCTCAAAATCAAAGACAGAAATTGCCTCAGAGTAAAGGATTAGAAAATGATTTTCCACACAAATGGATATATGAAGCAATCAGGTATAGCTATTCAAATATCTAGCAAAATAAGCTTCAAATCAAAATTAATCAACAGAGATGAGGAAGGCTATATACTCACCAAAGGAAATATCCACTAAGATTACATATTGATTCAACCCATTTCTAATAATCTGTCTGCCACCACGAGGTCGTGGCTTACCAGGAAAGATTCAGCATGTCTGACCTGGTGGCTGGTTCCATGGCATCTGCCTGCCTCTGCTCTCTTTCTCCCAGAATTCAGTTCTGTCTTCCCCACCTACCTATATTCTGACCTATCAGATCAAGCAGTTTTCTTTGTTCATTAACCAATGAAAGCAACAGATAGATAGAAGACCCTCCTACATCAGCACTCACTTGTAAGTGGATTTTAGTTATTAAGAGAAGATAAATAACAAGGAGAGCTCAAGCAGGGGGACACATGGATCTTGCTAGGAAGGTGAAAGAGAATAAATTTTGTAGACTACGGACTGCTGGTGATGGGAATAGGTGGGATCAGGTTGAGGAAGGAGAGCTGAAGGGAGTGAGTACTGGGAAAGACAATAGGAATTGGGGGCCATAGAGCTGATATGGAAATCTAGTAAAGTCAAATTTTCCAGAATCTATGAGGGTGACCATAGTGAAGACTCTTTATAATGGAGATTATAAAATCTGAACCAACCATCTTCTATAAACAGGCAAGGCTTTCAGTGGTGGAACTGGGACATCAATCAAGCCACAAAAACTTTGACCCACAACCTTACCTGTATGTATGATGTACTGAGATAACGATGGCTAGAGCTTGTGTGAATGGCCAACAAATGACTATCATAAATTGAAGCCTAGACTACAAGAAGGAACCCATGCCCAACACTGACTGGATGGCCAGGAATCAGAAGCTGGGTTGTCCATAGACTCAGGGTCAAACCAAATACCACTGGCCAAAATAGATAGATAGATAGATAGATAGATAGATAGATAGATAGATAGATAGATGATAGATAATTGAATAATAAAGTCGATCAAATGATTCCTAATAAAATTCTGTTATACCCAAAGATCAGTACCTAAACCAATCATCATCAAAGAGGCTTCTTCTATCAGCAGATGGAAGCAGATACAGACACCAAAATCCAAACATTAGTCAGAACTCAGGGAACCCTGCAAAGGAAAAGAAGAGACTGTTGGAGACAGAGTGGTCAAGGATACCAGGAGAACATTGTCCAAAAAATCAACAAAGCAGGTTCATAGGGGATCACAGAGACTGAAGCCTGTATTTGTATATACTAGGTCCTATGAATGTAATTTTTGGCTCCTTAGCTGGGGGTTTCAGTGAGACTACTAATGGTGGGAGCAGAAGTATCTCTGAGTCTTTTACCTGCTTCTAGGACCCTTTTCCTCCTACTGACTTGCCTCAATCAGCCTTAACAATAGTGTCTGTGCCTAGTCTTAGTGCACTTTGCTATGTTGTGCTCAGTTGATAGCTCTGGGAGGCCTGTTCTTTTCTGATGAGAAATGGAGGAGCAGTGTACCTGGGGCAAGAGGAGTTGCTGGGAGGAGTTAGAGGGTGTGGAAGCTGTGGTCGGAATGTATTATATAAGAAGAAAAAAAGATGACCACCAAAAAATCGATTTTTGTGTTCTTACTTTGAATTCTTTTTTATTAATTGAATTTGCTCTTTAACAATACCCTACCTCTATACAACACATTTTGTTTCTATTTCTTCTTTTAACTATTGCTTGGATCCTGCGTTCTATGAACTAACTAAATTGTTACGTTGGACTACAATTTTGTAGTTTGTTTAGTGTTTTCTATATGTACAATTATGTTATTTTATAAATATTAACACAATGATATTTATAGCGTTTATTTCTTTTCCTTGCCTTATTTGAATGGCTAGTACTACTCACATGATATTGAGGAGAGATTATGGGACAATGGGTTATTCGAGATATTTCTAGTTGAAGGTAATTAAAATAAACCAATGAATATGTTTATGATTTTTGTTTGTTCATTTGCTTTTTTTAAACTCCTGCAGGATATCAGCATGAGCTTAAACTCTTCCCATCATATCATACTCCCTCCAAATGTTGAGAATATAACAGATGTTAGGTCTTGCTTTAGTTATTGATGTTTTATTTTTTTCTTATAACTATTCTTAGTTAAGATAAACATTATCAATGGGATTAATGTGATGTCTTTCCATTTTGAGTTTTTCAGTTTGATCATTTTCTACTTTTGAGAATATAGAAGGTGTATGTTTTTTATTAGATTCTCTCTTTTCATCTTTTGAAATGATCTCAATTTCTTTATCTTGTATTTTCTTATGTGACAAACCATATCAATGGTTATCATGGACATTAAGAATACTTGCATTACCAGAATCAATCCAATTGTCATCATATAGTATTTGTCTCTATTATTTTTTAAATTTTGTATATGTGTGGTTGTGAAATATCCAATATTAATTGGATTTTGCATTGCTATGTTAAAACATGAAATAAATAATTTAAAAGTAAAGAAGAATAATTCAGGCATAGAGTCTAAGATTTCAGTGTGTTATGGCTTAAAAAGAGCTGTAGAGGTGTGGGAAGAAAGATTATCATGGGATCATGATCTGCCTGGGATAATGTCACTAAATTCAGGGAAGTCAGGAGGAGAGAAGAGTGCTGGGGGCACTGTTACTTTCAAAGGCATGCCTTCAAAGAGTTACTTTCTCCACAATTTCCTGCTACTCCATAGAACAGGTTACAAAGCTGGGACCACTGCAATTTTCTATATTAAACTTAATGTCCAGAACTATAGCTCAGCATGAAATATGAGTAAGGCAAACTTTAACTGTGTTGCTTTATTTGGCTTCTTTTTTTCCTTTTAAAATGATAGGTAATTATTTGTTTATCAGTATTTAGGACCATGTCAGTAATCTACTGGATTGATTTTGTCCTGAAAGTAAAGCCTAGTGTTGCCATGCTTTGATTGGTATAACTAGTGAAGAGCCAGAGCTTAAAGTTGGGAATACAACTGAGCATGCTCAGTGATACCAGGGATACTAACTCAAGTGCAAGCAATGTTAAGCAGATAAACTTGCGAATTCAGGTTATTATTACTTCTAAGATAATATAAGATGTGTAGTGAATTTAAATCCCTCCTCTTACATGTAAATAAGCATAATTAAAGATAAAATAAATTATCTTCCTATTTTAATAAGAAAGTTACAGAAATATCAATATTTTGCTAGCCTTTTAACTTTCATTTTAAATTATTATACATTGGAGGTTATGAAAACTGATATGTAGAGGGGTCTTATTTGGTCCAATCCAAACTAATAGCACTTTATATACATTTTTTCAAAGTGCCAGTTTTAACTAATCAATTTGCAATCCATAAAATAAATCTGAAATAATAAATGTGATGGTTGTGTATGTAATTCAATGTGAACATGATGGCTCATTTTTAAAATTCTGCACAAAGGTGAGTGACTAGCTTATCGTGGAGGGAAAGTCTAGAAACAATGCTACAAGCAGCATTATTACACACAGAAGGAATGCTTGACACTTAGGAAATGTCCATCTGGCCTCTCTACAAATGAGAAGTTTATTCACATGGACTTCAGCATATGCAGAAGTAGCTGAACAAACCCCTACAACTAAACAGAAATTATCATGGGACAGGTTTATGACCACTAGAACTAGCAACTCCTTTATGATCTTCATCCAAATGGACATATGAGTACATAAAATGGGTAGTTTCTTTCTCAAACATTTATTTGTGTGTAAAAATGTAGGATTTGTTTAACCATTGCCAACTAAAGATCTGAGACCCATATGTTACCCCATAAACATACCAGTTAGCAATTTGTTATAAGCAAGATGCAAATATTACGGTAAACATTCAGAACATTTATTCAATGAACCTTATGCCGTAAATGGAAACAACAGTATGTCAGAAAATTTTGTAATTGCAATTTCACTGCTGATCCTATTTTGTGTATACCAATGCGTGCAAATCCAGTGAATGTCGATTTGAGAATTCAAGTTCAAAAAAGTTTTATACTTAAAGTAATTTGTGAATCACTGTTGAGGAAAAGAAAGAGTCAAAGAGGGCTAGAGAAAGTCTGAGAGATCATGTTGTGTTTGACCCTGAGTAGTTGACTAACCTATTAAGTATATCAGAAAAGAATAACCACATAGTGATATGAACAGATGCCATTTAGCTTAGAAATAAAATTATATTCAGAGCTAAGTACAGTGAAGTTTAGACTTAGGGCAGAAAATTATAAAAGTCAGTATTACACCTAAGATTCTAAGAAATGTAGGTCTATGCCAAAGTGGCTATGCTAAGCAATATTGCATTATAAGCATAGATGGAGTCTACCTATAGTATCTTAAATATAAAGGTTTAAGTCATGATTGGGGGTGCTAAAGATACTGGCCAGCCATTAAAGCAGTTACTGTATTTTGCAGAGGACCAAATTCATTTCCCAACACTAATGTAGACCAGGGAATGACGGCTCCCAGGTCTGCTCCAGGGTAGTATATTCCCACAGCCTCATGCAACCAGCGGCTCTCAGTACAACACCTGTGTCAGGTTCCTCACAACTGCCTTTAACTCCAGCTCCAGGAGAATCAGTGCCCTCCTCTGGCCTTGGCAGTTAGTGGTGCTTTAATTATGTTTAACTTTAAAATTCCCAAATCCAAACCTCAAATTTAGAACAAAAAAAAACCCAGAAATTGAATAATGCAATAGAAATTTAAATGCATGGCCTAGTGAGATGATTCAGCAGTTAAGAGCAGTTAAGATGACTGAGCAGTTAAGTTCCAGAACCCATATGGTAGTCACCCAGGGGATTATTCACTCTCTTCTGGTCTCTAGGAACATTACACATTCAAGTATTATAAAGCATATGTGCAGACAAAGTAACCATACACATAAAATAAATTTATTTTTTAAAAAAAATATAAAAAATTAAGCATAGAAGTGTCTTATAATTTGGGGGATCATTCCACTTTGTAGTGTCGTCAATTTCCTTCTTCAAAGATTTAAAGTTCTTGACACACAAGGATTCCACTTGTTTAGTTAGTGTTACCCAAAAAATATTTTATGCTATTTGTAGCTATTGTGAAGGTTGTTGTTTCTCTGATTTCTCTTGCAGCCCTTTAATCATCAGTGTATAGAAGGGCCACCAATTTTTTTTGAGTTAATCTTGTATCCAGCTACATTACTGAAAGTGTTTGTGAGTTGAAGAAGCTCATTGGTTGAATTTTTGGAGTTGATTAAAAAAGATCTCCCATACTTTTGAGTAGGTAAAATTAACATAGTAAAAATGGCAATCTTACAAAAACAATCTACAGATTTAATGCAATGCACATCAAAATCCAAGCAAATTTCTTCACAAACCTCAAAGGAACAGTATTCAACTTCATATGGAAAAGCAAAAAACCCAGAGAGCCAAAACAATCCTATACAATAAAAAAAAAAAAAAACTTCTAAAGGCATCAAATTCTCTGACTTCAAACTCTACTACAGAGCTACAGTACTGAAAACAGCCTGGTATTAGCAAAAAAATATACAAAAGAACCAATGAAACCAAATCAAAGACACAGATATTAATCCACGCACCTTCGAACACTTGATTTTTGACCAAGAAGCAAAACATATCAAATGGAAGAAGGAAAGCATACTTAACAAATGGTGCTGGCATAACTGGATATCAACATGTAGAAGAATGAAATAGACCCATATCTATCACCATGCACAAAACTCAAGTCCAAATGGATCAAAGACCTCAACATAAAGCCAGACACACTGAACATTATAGAAGAGAAAATGGAAAGTACACTTGAATGCATTGGCACAGGAGACCACTTCCTAAATATAACCTCAGTAGCAAAGACACTGAGAGAAATAATTGATAAATGGGACCTCCTGAAACTTAAAAGCTTCTGTAAAACAAAGGACATGGTCAACAAGACAAAGTGACAGTCTACAGAATGGGAAAAGATCTTCACTAACCCCACATCAAAACCCCAAAATATACAAAGAACTCAAGAAATCGGTCATCAAAAGTAATGTAAAAGAGTCTTCTATCTATCTGGTGCTTTCATTGGTTAATTAATAAAGAAAACTGCCTGGCCTGATAGGTCAGAACATAGGTAGGCGGGGAAGACAGAACTGAATTCTGGGAGAAAGAAAGCAGAGGCAGTTAGACACCATGCAGCCAGCCGCCAGGTCAGACATGCTGAATCTTTCCCAGTGAGCCACCACCTCGTGGTGACATACAGATTATTAAAAATGGGTTGAATCAATATGTAAGAGTTAGCCAATAAGATGCTACAGATAATGGACCAGGCAGTGTTTAAATGAATACAGTATCCATGTAATTATTTCAGGGGTAAGCTAGCTGGGATCTGGGCGAGAACGCAGCCTGCTGCTCCAAGATCACAGGCAGCTGCTCCTTTTAAACGAAAGAACAAATAATCCAATAAAAAAATGGAGTACAGACCTAAACAGAGAACTCTCAATGGAGGAATCTAAAATGCCTGAAAGACACTTAAGGAAATGTTCAACATCCTCAGTCATCAGAGAAATGCAAATCAAAACAACTCTGAGATTCCATCTTACACCTGTAAGAATGGCCAAGATCAAAAACACTGATGACAACTTATGCTGGAGAGGTTGTGTGGTTAAGGGAATACTTTTGTATTGCTAGTGGGATGCAAGATGGTACAGCCCCTTTGGATGTTAGGTGATGAATTCTCAGAAAATTAGGAAACAACCTTCCTCAAGACCCAGTAGTAACACTTTTGGGTAAATATTCGAAGGATGCTCAATCGTGCCACAAGGACATATGCTTTATGTTCATAGAAGCATTGTTTGTCATAGCTAGAACTTAGAAACAACCTAAATGTTCCTTGACTGAAGAATGGATAAAAAAATGTGGTACATTTGCACAATGGAGGTCTACACAGCATAAAAAAATAACATCTTGAATTTTGCAGGGAAATGGATAGAGCTAGAAAACATCATTTTGAGTGAGGTAACCCAGAAAGACAAGTATCACATGTACTCACTCCTAAGAGATTTTTAAATATAAAGCAAAGAAAACCAGCCCACAAATCACAATCCTAGAGAACGTCGACAACAACGAGGACACTAAGAGAGACATACATAAATCTAATCTACATGGGAAGTAGAAAAAGACAAGATCTCCCGAGTAAATTGGGAGCATGGGGACCTTGGGGGATGGTTGAAGTGAATGGGAAGAGGCAGGGAGGGGAGAAGAGAATAATGTAGTGTCCAACAAAAAATGTTACATAGGACAAAAATAATTCGGGCAAATTAATTTCCTATTTACTAATTGCTTCCCCTGTTTATAAACAGTCAAGAAATATTGCCAATGTTTTTAACACAATTTTGACATGTGAAAAATAAAAATGCAATATACTTTATAGATCACCACAAAACAAACAATATTTTTGTAAATATTACTACAAGCAAAAACGCATTCAATCTTTTGATAGAATTGCTTTTCTTACATTGTATCCTCAACAATTGAACCTTGACCAACATTTCCATTTTTATTTTAAAATTTAGATAAATTGAATGTCTAGATTAATATTCTTTTAATCATAAGTCTTAAAAGACTTTGATTTTGTTGGTTGGTTGGTTGGTTTGTAACAAGATTTCACTCTGGAGCCTTAGCTAACTTGGAATTCACTGTGTAGATGAACCTGGCTTCAAACATTCATATCTTCTTGCTGCTACTTCATGAGTTCTGGATTTGTAGAGAGGCATAAACCCTCATTTCTAATGGCTTAGAAATAAAATTTATGACCTAATATTGCTTTAAGAATATTTCAAATTTCAATCATGCCCTGATCAAGAATCTCAAAAAAGAGTGCAAAAATGTTTTATTTGGTGATATTTATGCTATATTCCCTAGATATTTTAGCTATGTCTTCTTTAATCTGCATTTATTGGTGAAGCTACAAACTTCACAATTTTATATCCAAGGAACTAGATTTCATTACTCAAATTTCCCAAAAAAATAGTCTATGCCTTATAAGCCATCACCATCTCAAAGTCAAGACTATAGTGGTCATGAAATAAATTTTTGACTTTTTTTGTTTAAAAGTATGTGTGTGTGTGTATGCATTCATGTGTGGACAAATACATATGTACGCCACAAACTACCTAGGCCATCATTCTTCACACATGTCCAACTATTTTTGATATAGCATCTCCTTCTGTCCTGGTGTTTACCAGCTAAGTAAGCTAGGCTGGCTGCAAACCCAAGAGATATGTCTATTTTAGCCTTCAGAGCACTGGGATTAAAGTGCATGCCACCTCACTTGACTAATTTTAACATGAGGAATGAGATGGAACTAAACTCTCCATGCCTGATAAGTAGCTGAACGATCTCCCCAACTTCTGATTCAAGTTTTTGTCCCATTGTCAATGTGGGGCTTCTAGCACATGTGTGTACATGCATGTGAAGTGAAAAGGTTAATATTACAGATTTTCTTTTATCTCTTGCACTTTTTTTTGCTTTATTTGTTTGTTTTTAAAGACAGGGTCTTGCTATTTAGACTTAAATAATCTGGAACTCACTGTGTAGACCAGTAGGCCTTCAAATACAGAAAACTTACTCTCTATACTCATGATTTCAGGAAAGACATTTTAAATAAGCATTTGTTGAACACATTTATTTATTAAAATATTTATTATTATTTATTAAAATATTATTTATTATTTTTATAATATATATTATAAAAACATTTATGAAACCATGTATAGCAAATAACTATTGACACAAAAAAATCCTGAAAAGCTGTTGACTGTTCATCTTTGTATATTGTAAGTATCTAACTTATATTCTTTCTAGAAAGAGACCTGCTGCTGCTCTAAATCTACCAAGAATATTCTCAGCTGAATCTATACATTTCACCAAGAGGAGAACATTTTTGCCATCCTACTTGGAGAAATAGACAGCTATCTATGTATTTTCTTGTGTTTGTGTGTACACAGTATGTGTTCATTTGTGCATACATGTATATGAAATTGTAGAGGCCCAGAGCTAGCATTAAATGTATTTCTTGATTTCTATCCACCTCAGTCATCGAGTCTAGTTCTTTTATTTCAGTAAAGGACTTTTTAATATGACAAGCTTAACTACCTTGCTTCTTCTGGTAATCTCGTTTCCACATTCCAAGAACGGAATTACAGGCATGACAGTCACTTTCCCAGAATTTTCTTAGGTTTAAGAAAATAATTATCACATGTATGCAGAGAACACTTCAAACACTGAACTATATATCCCATGCCTTCATTAAAAGTTTTCTTGACACCTATCAAACAATTCAATAGTCTAGAAACTAATAATAAAATAGAATTTTAAACGTTTTCTAAATTGTTGCAGTAGCATTAATACTATGCTGTGTCATCATTCTGTTAAATTATGTTGGTCGTCATCATTGGCTATATACTATCTTAGAAAACAAATTTGCCTGATATCTTAGTTCAATCATTTGGCTGTTACAAAATACTTGAAACTAGACACATAAAGAAAAGAGGTTTATTTAGCTCATAGTCTTGGAAGCTGAAAGTTCAAGGGCAGGCAACTCATTATTTCTACCCCGGTGAGGACTGGTTGACCTCGTTACAGTATGTTCATGAAGTTGAAAGGGGTATGACAGCATACAGATGGGAAAAAGTGTGTAGGGTGGTATCACTTTATAACAACACTGTCTTGTGAGAATTCATTCGCTCCACAGGACCAGCATCAATCCACCCCAAGGCCTCTGTAAACCTAATTACCTAACACTGTGCCCATCTCTTAGGAGTTGCACCACACTACCACTTCCACACTGAGGACCAAACCTCTGATGTGTGAATCTTTGGGAGAAAAATTACATGCAAACTAAGTCCCACCTGCCACAGACTCAGCTATGGAGTTCCTTCATATAAAGTTGGTGTTATTTCTGAGTCCACAGCTTCTATTAGGTTCACTCTTGGTGCATTAAATGGTGTAGGTTTTTACAAGTGCATAATACTGTAAGTCCACTGTTACGTCATACTGAGAAATTTCCTCAAACTACATATTCCTTTTCTCTCTCTGCTCATACCCCCCTCTCTTGCCCTAAACCTGACACCCCTTGATCTTTTAACTGACAACATAGTTTCCTTTCCTAGGTGTCATAGTGCTTGAACATTGCAGTGCAAAGTTGTGAGATATGTACGATTTTTCCTTCTGCAGACTCAAGTCTCAGTTTATAGATTTAGACCAGAAATTGATTGGAGTAGAAAACAAGCATGCAATTCTTTTTATCATTGCTTTATGTGGCACAGGAGCCTTCAAGTGACTTATTATTCTGTGTTCTGGTTTTGAGACAGACATGCATAGGGTCTCAGTCTGTTGGGATTCTACTGGGTTTTGGCTATGTGAATCGTTCTCACCTAACAGTTGTGGGAAGACTAGTTCCTTCCCCCACAGATAGTGTGCGTACACCTCTCTTCAAACAATGTCACTCTCAACTTTCTTCCCGATCAGCATCAAGCTATATATACATTCCTTTCTGGAAAAGGAAACAAATATCTCCACTTATAGAACAACCACAAAACTTGGTCAGTTTCTATAAAAATTGAATTCAAAAAATGGCTAAACCAATCCAGACCAAACTGGTTTGGGATACATGTATATAAGCCAAAAGTTTGTCCTCAAGTAAACTTTTAAGAGTTTACCCCCTACTTACCATCTTATGCCTATGTACAATTAGGCACGCATGTGATTAAAGTCAGTTGCATTGGTGATGGGACATCAAGAGTACAAAAATCAAAACAAAACAAAGCAAAAGCTATCCATTACATGACCTAGTCTGTCAATTAAAATACAGAATATTCATACTAGATTCTAGATTAATCAACTCTTTCTCTTGAATCCTTTAAAAATGAAGCCCCAAAATATAATTGGGGCCCTTGATGATTCTCATTTTTGTTGCCTGAATGATTTTTGTCTCTATACTTTCCCCCTTTCTTCCTTTGCCTGTCTTGTCTATTTGATCATCTCTTTAAGATTGTCTTTTCCATGAACAGAATATAGTCATATCTACAGTCCTTTATGTTTATACTATGACAGTCTACCTTCATTCTTTGGCGCTCTCTGCCTCCTCATTTGAGATACTGCAAGCTAAATGTTCCATACTCTTGCCAGGAACTTCTCTACCTTTCACTTTGATTGTAACACTACTTTCCACTTTCATGGATGTCAGAAATACAACAGCATGCTCACCAAGGCAGCTTTTTAGCCTTTCCTATCATGTTCCAGGTTTGCTATTTCCTCTTCTCTGTGTTGTTCATAATTATCTTAGTAAAATTACATTTATCTTATAGAAAAAAAGTGCTGTGTGTGTGTGTGTATGTGTGTGTGTGTGTGTGTTTAATATGTGTGGGCTTGGTCATGCCACAGTGCACATGGGGAGGAGAGAGGAAGACTTAAGATGTCAATCCTTGCCTTCCATGTTGTTGCTTGAGTTGAAACATGATCTCTGTTCATTGCTGTATGTAGCAGGATAACTGGCTATTGAGCTCAGGAATTCTCCTACTTTCACCTCTCACCTCAGAGGAGGAGCCCTAGTAATACATATGAGCATACTTATATGTCTGACATTGCTGGATTCTGGGAATTTGAATTCAGTGCTCATATCTGTGGTGATATTTTGTTTGTGCTTTAACAAATAAAGCCTGCCTGAAGATCAGACTGATTATAACTAGCCACACTAGTTATACACAGAGACCAGTCAGTGATGGCACACACCTTAATCCCAGAACTCGGGAGACAGAGGCAGATAAATCTCTGTGTGTTCAAGACCACCTTGGGCTATACAAGACTGAACCAATATAAAAGAGAAACAGAGCCAAGCAGTTGGTGGCTCACATCTTTAATCCCGGCACTAGGGAGGTGAACACAGGAAATGATATGGCTGGGTACAGAGAGGAAAATAAGACAATAGGAGGCAGTTCAGGACTCAGTCTGAGGTTTCGTAGAGAAGACATTCAGTCTGAGGACTTGTAGAGACAAAATACCCCACTCAGTTTGAGGTTTTCATAGAGATAAAAACTAGTGGCTAGCTTCTCTGCTTTCTGATCTCTCAGATTTCATCCACCAATATTTGACTCTAGGTTTATAGAAATTGTGTTGCATATATCTTCTGAGCCAACTCTCTATTCTATAGCTGTACATCATTATATACTATATTGAAAATGTATAACACTGTATGTAACTCCTATTAGGACACAAAACCTTTAACTAAAGATTTACAATTTTTCTCTAGAAATATGCACAGTGCTTAAGACAAAATTAACTCAGTGGTGTTAATTAAACACACACACACATATACACACACACACACATGGTGGGGAGGAATTTGTTTATAATCATTAGGCCTCTGATAAAAAATAAAAAATACCCAATAAATAATTACCTTTTCTGACAACACTCTGAGCTCTAACCTTGTACAATCTGGACATCATTCATCTAGCACACTCTTTTATTTCATACAAAAAAAACCTCATGGGTGTAGAGGATACTTAGTATTTAAAGGAAGAAGAGCTACAAGATGCCCATGCAGAGGGTTGTAGTTCCCAGAGACAGCTTACATAAAAACAACAGTATTAGAAGCAACAGTATTAGAAAAAACATTTTATCTTTCAACCTTACTGTATTGAAAGTTTTGAAGGCCTTGTGTGTACTCTTTCTTAAACAGGCTAATTTGGGGGACTTTAGGGCCCTAATTTCTCCTAGACTTCCCTGTAAAAGGAGCGGTGGGCTGCATTTCCGCCCGGCTACCTTTACCCGAAATAATTACACAGAAACTGCATTCATTTAAACACTGCCTGGCCAATTAGTTATAACCTCTTATTGGCTAGCTCTTACATATTGATTCAACCCATTTCTATTAATGCATGTTGCCACTTGACTGAGGCTTACCAGGATGAGTCTAACCGGGGGTCCATCTCGGGGAGGAGAGCTATGGCGTCTGACTGCCTCTGCTTTCTTTCTCCCACAATTCTGTTCTTCCTACTCCACCCACCTAAGGACTGGCCTATCAAAAAGGCCAAGGCAGTTTCTTTATTAACCAATGAAAGTAACACATAGACAGTTAACCCTCCTCCATCACTTCCCAACTATGTTATCCAGACAACATGGTTCAAGAGTATTTCTTATTTTTTTTTTTATTTTTAGCGATCAAACAGTAAATTGTAAGCCTGGAAGACCCAGTGCCCTGTTATTCAGTCCATTTTTATTCATTCAGTGATCATTCAATAAAATATTCCTCACAGACATACACAGATGGACCAATTGGCCAACAGACAGTAGGAGCAGGCTTTGCAAGCTGGGTGCAAGGAAGAAAGCATGAGAACAAACAAAACTAGAAGAGAGCTGAGTACCTGCACATAAGAATTATAAGCTTGCATATCTAGAATGAAAAAGAGATCCTTAGTCTATAAACACTTAGTCTAAAGTGTCTACACAAATCAATAAAAAATGTAGAGCCTCTAATAACTAATGTCTTCACAGTTACTTCCATGCTTTCTCAGCTCCAGAGCCCCAACCCTGCCATCAATGGCACTAATGTCATGTATTCTGTCTATTAAATTTAGAAAAGAATTGTTCTGTCTACCTGCATGAAAAATTCATTGCTCCCTGTACTGTAAGTGGCTTTGTGTTTAATACAGGTATATCTTACCTGTCAAATCACTTTTAGGGGTTAAGGTTTTTTTTTTTTAATTCTCTGTTTTTATTTATTATCTTATTACATTCTTAACTGTTGGTGTTTATTTTTTTATTTGACATTCAATGAATTTTCTCTCAGTCTGCCTTTTTAGTGCTGGCTGATGTTTTATAACATATTGATTCCCAATATTTTAAACTGACCCACTGTGACTGTGAGGATCACAGTGGAAAGTAAGTTGTTTACATCTTGCTATGAATAGCAGATAAATGAAATAATAAAAATTGTCGAATGCTGAGGAACGAAGTGAGCCAAGTTCTTGTTTGCTCTCAAGGATATATTGCCATGGAGCTTAAGAAAAGTTAACTTCATAAGGCATGAACAATGAAGTGGTTTGGGGCAGCAGGTTCTTATTTTAGACATTAGAGATATTGAAGAAAATTTACAAGAAAGCACTATTCAAAATAGAGATTTAATATTTGTCCATCATAAAGTACTTTATTGAAAATAAAACCCTGGGGCTGAAGAGATGGCTCAGCTGTTAAAAAGCACTCGCTGCTTAGGCAAAGGACCTAAGTTTGGTTCCCCTCACCCTGATGGTAGTTCATCAACCCATTATAATTCCTGGTTGCATGGGATCCAAAAACTCCTTGGGCTTCTGTGGACATTGCAAGCATGCACATATAAACAGAGGCAAAAGACTCAAATATGAAGTAAAAATGAATGCAATTTTAATATTTTATAAATATATACTATATCCTAATTTTATCAGGCTGTAGGGGCTGTGTAAGTTCCTCTTTACCTTCTGTGGTACTTTCTGATTCTGACCTTCAATGAATCCTTTAATATATTGTTGTTTTGACTTCTCTCATTATAAATTGTAAATAATGCTGCAGTAAGATGTAACATGAGGGCCGGCTTGTTGGGGTATCTGTCCCACCTGGTACCCCACAGTCGGCATACCCCAAGGAAAATCACACACAAGACTCCATAAGATTATAAACTGATTGGCCCATTAGGTCAGGATACTTATTAGCTCTTATAACATATATTACCCCATTATCATTATCTATGTTAGCCATAATGGCTCAGTACCTTTCTCAGTGTGACAGTTTACATGTTGCCTCTTCAGTGGTCTGCGCAGGAATGGCAGAGGAACCTCCTTGCTTCCCAGAATTTTCCTGTTCTCATTGCATCACCTCTACTTCCTGTCTGGTTTTTCCACCTATACTGCCTGCCTGGCCAATCAGCGTTTTATTAAAATATGATTGACAGAATAGACAATTCTCCCACATCAGTAAGAACTTAGAACATTTCTCTAATAATAAATGACTAACAGATGCCACTTATTGTTATTATTGTACTTAGTCACTAAGGAGTTTTCTGAACAAATTCTATAAGGAGAAGTATATATGCTTTACCTAATTTCTGAAATTTTCTTTTGAAATAAATACCATATATAACCCATGGAGACTTATCAAATTCTTCAGCTGATTTAAGAAATGACATAATTATTTCATAAAGTCAGCAATAATTTTTTAGTTATAATTGACCATCTGGTCCCTCAAAGTATTTATTCATACTCTTTCATTACACTGAGGATGACAAATCCTAATATGTGGGCTCACATGCCCATTTTTACAAATAACACATGGTAGTTAAGGTTGGGGGCTATATATCATTCCTATTTTTACTTCATTAACTTGGCAGAAAGCTTGGAAAAGAGTAAATGATAAGTTGAATAATGATCAACTAGGCCTAAATGAAATGATTTCTAAATGTTGCATTTCCTTGAACCTAACTTTCTTTCTGAATCCTTTGTTTTCTTTAAGCATCATTGACAAATATCTTAAGATCCAGGTGTCCAGTTATTAAATTTGACTTCAGTTGTGTGTGATAATATATACTTTAACCCTACCTTCTGAGATGTTGAGACAGGAGGATTACACGTTTGAAGCCCACTTGACCTGTGTAGAGAGACCCGATATAAACAACAAACAAGTGACAAACATAGATAGAAGTAAAGAAAATGGAAGTGGAGAGGGAGAGCAAAGAGAAGATGAGAGGGAAGGGGTATAAATGAGGAGGAGAGGAGAGGGGAGGAGAGGGGAGGGGAGGGGAGGGAAGGAGAGGAGCAGAGAGGAGAGGAGAGGAGAGGAGAGGAGAGGAGAGGAGAGGAGAGGAGAGGAGAGGAGAGGAGCGGAGCAGAGCGGGGAGGGGAGGGGAGGGGAGGAGAGGGGAGGAGAGGGGAGGGGAGGGGAGGGAAGGAGAGGAGCAGAGAGGAGAGGAGAGGAGAGGAAAGAAGAGGAAAGGAGAGGAGAGGAGGGGAGGGGAGGGAAGGGGAGGGGAGGAGAGGAGCGGAGAGGAGAGAAGGGGAGGGGAGGGAAGGGGAGGGGAGGAGAGGAGTGGAGAGGAGAGGAGAGGAGGGGAGGGGAGGGGAGGGGAGCAGAGAGGAGAGGATATAAGAAGAAAGTTTGGGAGTTGCTTGAGATTTCTGAGGTCATTTTTTGTTACACTGTGTAGATCTTTTAAAGTAGGAAGAAACTCTGAGTCCTATCCTGGTGTAGACAGTGCAGCCTCCTTTCCAATGCCCTCATGTCATTGATTACATTAGATCTGTTTTAATATCTTTCCACATAGTTTGGAAGTTTAAGCTTCTGGTTGACAGAAAAAAATAATGGTAGCCTTCGTTTGAATGTGTATGTCAAGTTCTATTACTCTAAACGTTTTGCTGGTCTTTGTACAGTATGCCTTAGCTTTCGGGCAGTGGCCGGGTAAAAACTTCCTGAAGTCGCAGCTGTTCTTGTTCATTCAGATTGATGAGTGAGAGAGAAGAGTGAGGAGAAAGGCCTGGAGATGGGAGACCTTCGGTGGACAACGGTAAGCGAAGACTGCTGTCTGGTATGGTGAACCAGAGAAACTATGACTGAACACGATTTCATACAAGAATGGACTAGGCTGAGGTTAAGAAATTGCTATTCATAGACAGAATGCATTGTTTCTTTCGACATTAGCTTAAACTTCAAATGTTCTTTGTGTTTTGAAGGTACACTGTCATTAGTGCTCATATATGGCAGGTAGGAGGAAATTTTGGTGCCCTTCCCAAATTCCTCCTTGGAATTGATGTAAGGTCATGAACAAAATGCTCCAAACAGCAGATAAAGAGTTTGACTGCATATCAGAGATGACCAAGTTTGAAGGAGACCCAGTTTCCAAGAGAAAAAAAAAAACTGCATTTATTTATATAAATAGGCTTCTATCTAGTATATAGGGACTATGCTTGTAAAAATAAAAGAACCACAGGGAAGCCTGCCCCCACACATGAAAGACTACAGAATATGTACATAGTATATCCACTAAGATTAAAAGCTAGTCAAATCCCAATTGGGTTGATTCAGTGTTCAGTAGACAGCTGTTTTCCTTTATACCCTGTGATTTTATATTTCAGAAAGATTCTTTCACAGAACCCGGATAGAAACCGAGAAGAGGGTTAGAAATCCAAGGTGTTGAGACAGTCTCTATTGTCGATTGTATTCAGAACATCATGTGGTCAGACACAGGGAGAGAAAACGCAAATAATGGGAGCCTTTCGAATCAAATTCCTTACAAGAGTGCTAATGTTATTTTAAATATCTTATTTATTCTCTATTAATACACATTTCCAAGCTCTTAAATTCTCAAGGAAATGAATGAAAACGGATATGCCTTCTTGATTGGTGTGTGAGAAAGCCCACAGAATGTGTAATACGGAAAGCTTTACAGGAAAAAAAAAAACGTTTTATAAGCATATTTAAAAGGGGGCTCTATCAAGCCATTTCTATATGCGACTGATTGCTGGCTTGTGTGCCATGAAGAACAAAACTTCAACTCAAAATGCAAATCATACAGGAATCATAAAAAGCCACAACCCAACCCCGTTATAACAGCAATTAAGATTTTCAAAGTAAAATCATTTTCTTTCCCCTTTCCTTCTTAAAAGAGCATTTAATGGGCCTAACAGTTTGGGGATGCTTTTAGTTAGGATGTATCAGGTACATTTTATGCCAGGTTTGTCAAAAATATACCCTTTGGGGTATGTATTAAGTCCCTCCCTTAATTAAGCCTTCTGGGGTTTCAATGTGTTGATCTCATTTTAAACCCTGATCAACACAATTAGACAAACCCGGAGACATGTGCAATAAGTGGTTTACACAAAAACATTTGCAGATACAATGCTTTATCCTCACAGGCTTAGATTTTTCTCTTTCCATTAAAAAAATTCCAGGCTCAAATAAAGAAAAGAAAAAAATTGATTATTTCCAGCTTGTCATACATCTCATTTGGAGTGGGTCAGACCTCTCCATTCACAATTACCACTAGTTAATCTTATCAGAGAAAAATTCAATTACATTTATCAAGGTTATTTCATAGACTGGAGCTATTGGGTTTTTTAAAAGCATTTTAGTGTTAAGAATGTTAGCAATGTGTTCCCTCAATTTTAAAATAAAAATAAATAATAAATAATGAAAGCATGCTTCCATATGCATGTTATTAATGTAGAGTTGTAATGAGTAATATTTGACAGCTTGGTGAAAAGGATTATTAATACATAGATTATGGAAGTTTAGAAGGGAGGCTCATAACTTAATAGACTTCAATTCTCAGCCTACACTGACATTTTAAAAAATCTAGTTTCAAATTTGATAACAGATTACCAGCTAGGCTGGAAGCCAAGCACCTGATTAAGGCAATTTAAATGCTTGCAAAGTGGTGAGATTAAAATCAAATAAGTGCCGATTTTTTTTCCCCCAGCTTCACTTATCTTTCCCTGGATTCGTTCCTTAACTACCAGGTGGTAGAGGACTCTGGGTAATTTTCCTCTGTGCCAATTACCCCAGGATGGTTTTTAGGGCGATGCAGAATAATTACTGCACTATCAATCCAAAATGGGCTGCTTAATGTGTTTAAGAGAGATTTTGAGCCTTAGCAGGGAAGCCGCCTGAAGCGTGCTCTGCCTGCCTTGCCAAAGCCCGCTCGGCCTACTCGGATAGTTAACCGTTCAGCGAGAAGGCAGCACACACCCAAGGTGAAAGAAAACAAGGGAAACTCCTGGGAAGCAGTGGGAAAGTTAATGAGCTGCTCCAACGTGTGGCGGGCTGCAGTCGCAGGTGGCTGACAAAGCTAGGCAGGTTAAGAAAATAATATTTATCACCCAGCTGCCAGGGCTGTCTTTATCAAAACTCTTTCTAAAATCCATACAAGACGAAGAAAAACGGGCTTTTAAAAAAAAATAAAAAGATTTGGAAGGAAACAAAAACAAAAAGCTGCAAGCAGCTGTGATTCAATGGTCTACCCTTGCTGAGGGCTTGAAAAGAAATCAGGAGAAAGCAATTGAACCTGACAGCATTTTTTAAACATTTTCCTGCAAATAAAGTGAGGAATAACAAACAATGAGATGGGATTATTTATTTAAAAATTAGAATTAAGCTGCAGCTCTGAAATGACACTACTAAATTCTATTTGGTAGCAACCTCAAATTAAGTAATGTCTTCCATCTGCTGAGCCCCGCTCTGAATTTCGTTAATTATCGTTATTTGAATGTAAATTTTGAGTTTTAGCCAGTTTGCCCAAAGAGGCACGATGGTAATTTAAAATAAAAAATAAAGAAATCATTGCACATAAAGGGGCTGCTTTTGTTTTCTTCATTTAGTTATTTCTTTATATTGGTCTTCAAATGATCTGTCCCGTCTTTTTTCAGCGTGGCAAGGGCTTTTTCTTTTAATTATTTAATCAAAGACTGATTTATGATTTAGCTTAACAGATGGTTTGTGATACTGTGAGTCAAATTTTTATTTTAGAGCAAGCTGGCATTTGAAATGGTGCTGTATGCGTGCGTGTGCATGAATGCTTGTGTGAAGCGGCTTCTGTGTGGGGGTACCCGGTCCTCTCCTGGTATGCATCTGGAAATGTGAGCTTGTGAGTGTGACCCGCAGAGTGAGTGTTCCACGTGAAACTGATTTATCAATATAACTTCCTGGCTTCTAACCCTAGTAGTCAGTTTCATTTGCAAGAGAGAAAGAAAGGATAATGACAGTCAAGGGAAAGACATGCTGTCCTGTGTTCTATGTACCCACGTCAAACTCCATGTTAGAAAGGAAATCAGGAACCTGAGTCGATAGGAAATGGACTCCTATCCATTCTGACAGATGCCCTAGTTTATACAGCGAGACTCCCACACAATCCATTTAAGATGATCACATCACACCATATTTACTTCTGAGGTCTTTAATAATTATATATGTACTTGAAAATCCCCAGGATTTCAGCAACTGTGCCACAGATTTAGACTCAAACATTTTCATTTGATGTGCAAAGTGAGAAGTACTCTTTAGTGGCAAGACAATTATCTGATTCTACTAATAAATGACTGCACTACTCGTCATTTTTAATTGAACAATTATGGGGTAGTACACTGTCAGTTGATTGTACGAGTCATTTCATAAATGTCAAAAATCTCTTTAAATGAATTATGAAGCTCCAAAATAACTCCGGCAATCAGCCAGCAATAACACAATAATCTGTTTACCCTGTTGTCAGATGAACTCTCACCATTTTGTGGAGGGGAAAGAGGCTAACAGGAAACCAGTACTCAGAGATGGAGAATGTTCTTCACGGCTACATCTAGTTTAAGCTGAAGTAACCAGCCAAGCTGTGACTGCACAGACAGCACATGTTTTCAGTAGGTTGTTGGTGTAGAGAACATTTTCAGTAGGTAGTCTGGGTCATGGATGTAGTGTGTTGAGGCCAGTTTATTCTTGAGCTACGACTCACATATTTTGAATATACCCTGCTCATCCAGACTTGCCCTTCCCCGGTCCTTGTATTTGGTTAACACTAGCATCCACTCTAACCTAAAGTGAACATGCTAAATTATTCTTTAATGTCCATTAGGTTTTATTTGAAAATTTAAAATCAGAGATGCCAAAAGGCTACCCTGACATCTTTTTTTTTTCTCAAACTATGATGTTGACATGGTGTGAATCCTAAACCTGCCCAGATATACTATTTATGTTCTATATGTCACAATGTAATCAGGGATTGTGTTTCACTTAAAGAGAAAGTTAACTGATCATAGAATAAATATTTGGAAGATGTCATGATAATTTTATCATAAAATAAATATTTTAGGTAACATTACATTCCTTAAAAGTACACTCTAGTGGGATGGTGGAGGCACAAGCCTTTAATTCTAGCACTCAGGGAGGCAGAGGCAGGCAGATCTCTGTGAGTTAGAGGCCATTCTGGTCTACTGGGTGAGTTCCAGGACAATCAGGGCCATTACACAGAGAAACTCTGTCTCAAATTAAAAAAAAAATGTACACTCTAATTTTACAAATTGCACACTGGTTATTTGATGTATTTTTGATACATGTTTTCATCCAGTCACTTTCTATGTGATTTCATTCTTCATATATGACTTGTAACTATTTTCTATGATCATCCATAATGCAAAGTACAGGTAGAGATCTTTACATGAGTTTTCAGATAAAGGTTTCATTTATAAGTTTCTTAGTGGAATATGTATGGCAAGGTGAGTCATACAGCATTGATTTTGTACCTTATTAGAATATGATAATTTAACTCAAACGCTTTTGAATGAAACCCACTCATTACTTTTTGTTGATGGGCATCTAAATAATAACTTAAGTGCCCCTCACTTCGCACATGTAGAAGACACAGAACATTGTTCCACTTCTGCTCTGGAAATATCTGTTTGTTGGCACAGGATATGAGTTCTGTTTTCCCTTAGACATTCTTCTGAATTCCTTCCTTAACAGGTTACAGGCATATGTAGTCTTAAATATCTAAGGTAACTTTGAAGGCTCTATCTAGAAGCAAATCATCATAAGTTGTGAAAATGTGAAGTACCCTGTGAGATGGCTCACCATGTAACATCACTTGCCACCAAAGCTAATGCCCTGAGTTCCATCATCAAATACTAGAAGAAGAGAAGCTGAACACTGCAATCTGCCCTCTAGCCTCCTCAAACGCTGTGGCGTGTGCGCAGATATGCACACCCCACATTCTCACACATGTAATATATAATAAAACACTTAGCATAAAGAAATCACAAAGGAGGATGGAGAGGATATTACTGAGCAGCCTGCCTTACAATACTTCAAGACAAAACTCTATGACATTCTTATTTCTAACAAGTTCAGATCAATAAAAATGGTCCCAAAAATTCTCTTACCACATTCACCACCAGCAGTGAATGCAAAGAAAAACCATTCTAAAGTCCACATAGTATCTTCAGAGAGCAGAAGAAAAAGGAACGAGACAAAATAAACAAGTGTAGTATGGTAGATAGAACTGACACAGTACTAGATGAATCGTTCACTGCTGACAGGGCCCATGACCTTAAATGACAAACCCCCCACCTACCCTGTCCTTACTCATTTAAACAGTGTTGCCTATAGTGACTGTTATCTTACAAATGTCTTTTGCGATCAGTTTCTCAAAAAGTTTCTTGTAAAGTTTAAATAAAATTAGATTTTAAAAATCATGCTAAGTGAAACTTTGCTACTCCAAGGGTATTTGGTAAACAGTTAATCTTCCTCATTGTATTATCCATTTCCAAAGAAATTAAATTTATTGATAAAAAATTTTACTGAATGTAAAAATATTTTCCCATCCTTTATGCTAGTAAGATGTTGCCTTTTAAACACAACAATTATACTGCAGTCTCACTTTAAAAATGTTAGAATCAGAACTCTGTGTTCCCTAGTTTCCACTAAATAAGATGGAATAATAATATAAGCTTTATTATAGCAAGCACTTGCTAGTTTTCTAGATAGCATTACAGCAACGTTATCACCAAAACTGTGAAAAACAAAACTCAGTACAGAATTCAATGTATGCTTGTATATACATTAAGACAAGCACCACCTAATTTAAAAATGGACATTATCTAAGTGAAATTTCTGTTCTCAAATTATAAACTATTATTTTTCATTGTTTAGGCAGAGGTTGATTATTTGTTCCTGGCTGCCCAGACCTGAAATAATCACACAGAAACTATATTAATTAAAATACCACTCAGCCTATTCGTTCTGACTTCTTATTAACTAACTCTTACATCTTAAATTAACCCATTCCTATTATCTTGTATTTTACCACAATGCTTATGGCTTACCTTCGGTTAGATTCTCAAGTGTCTGTCTCCTTTGGATGCTACGTGGTGTCTCTCTGACTCTACCTTCTTTCCTCCTCTACCTCTGCTTGGAATTCCTACCTTGCTCTATTTTGCATTGAAAAGACCCAAAGCAAATTCTTTATTAACCAATGATAATAAAACATATTCACAGCATACAGAGGAGAATCCCACATCACCTCCCCTTTTCTGTATCAATAAAAAGAAAGGTTTGAATTTTAACATAGTAAAATTATATATAACAAAACAGGTATCAAGCAAGAATTAAAGTTACAATACTTGTATCTATTTTGTCTTTTATTATAACTAAGGAAAACTATAATTATAACTATCTATTCTTCAAAACCATCAAAGGCCACAGAAGGATATAATATTGCTTCAGTTAATGAAAAGTGCTTTGTAAGCAACTTCCAAAACTCTAGAACAGACAGAGACATCTGGCTGCCTGGAAAGTTACCCAAAATTCTTCTGCAACTTTGGGTCATCCATATTCAGCCTACAGGCCCATACTATCTGGAAGACTTTTCCATGAAGCAGGAAATTTTAAAGACTGTTTTTCATCTATTGGCAGTTTTTCAGTTACTTTCTTCTGTGTCATGCAGAATGTCTGGCAGACTCTTTTCATGAAGCAAGAACCCTGAAGTACTGTGTCACTTTTAGGTAAACTCAGCAGTCATTTTTCTATGGGTCCTGCATGTCCAGTTCATGTATTTTAATTTTCCAAATTCTGCAAAGTGGAACACATCCATCTGAAAGATTTCATTCCTTTTAGTACCCTTTTAGTTACTCCTGCAGGTATTATTGTTTGATTACAGACCGAGCAAGTAGGACATTTACTGACAATCTTCTTAGCTTGTTGCCATGTGACAGAAAACTCTTTCCTTAAACCTTTGCTATTGACATGATGTTTTTTATGAAATTCTGAGACCTTCAGCACATTTCCAATCAATAATTGATTAATTTCAGCAGTACTTTGTGCTAGGGGACCTGGCAAACCCATAAGGAATCTGATGTGTATTATGTATATGGGACAAAGCCTATTGCTGATTACATCTTGAAACTGAATGAATAATGAAGTCAATTCTTTATCATCTGATATAAATTCAGTGGTTTCAATATAAAACAACTCTTTTTGCGTATTGTGAATCAGTAACTATATTGAGAGGTTCTTTAAAATTCCATAGAACCATGAAAATAGCATTTAATTCTGGGGTTTTTTTTGACAGAATTAAAAGGGCTTTGTTCCAATTTACTTATATCTTCTGTCTTTCCTGATTTATTTGCATCACTATAAAATGTATGGGCTCCAATTACTGGTTTGTCACATACAAGGTGGTGAAGGATCCAAGTAGTTCTCTTTATAAAGATAATTCTATCATCTTTGCGATAATTGCTATTACTCTCTCCTAAAAATTAACACAAGATCTTTGCTGTGGTTTATTGACTTCCCATATTTTTTTTAAATTTCATCAGTAGTAAAAGGGATTATAATCTCTGCTAGGTCTATTCCTGCTAGTTGACAAAGTCTCAATTTTCCTTTTATAATTAATTCAGAGATCCTTTCCATGTAAGATTTTAATTTTTTAGTTTGTTTATGTGGTTTAAAAGATCAATTCTAAAACAATATTTTCCCTCTGCATTAAAATTCCAATAAGGGAAATTCTGGATGGCAATATTACTAGAATGAAATTAAGATTTGGATCCACCCAATCCACATGTGCCTTCTACAATTTCTCTTCAATCAAAGTTAATGCTTTCTCTGCTTCAGCTGTTAATTTCCTGGGACTATTTAAGTCTTTGTCACAATTTAAGATTTTGTTTAAATGAATTATTGTAACAGGTGTTATACCAATAGTGGATCATATACTGGAAATGTCTCCTAACAATCTTTGAAAGTCATTAAAAGTCTACAATAAGTCTCTCCTATTTTGTACTTTTTGTGTTCTAATTTTCTGTAAACCTATTTTATAACCTAGGTAATTTATAGAATCTCCTCTTTGTATTTTTTTCAGGAGCAATTTGTAATCCCCGTTTAAGCAAAACTTTCTTTACTTCTTAAAACATTTTTTCTAAAGTATCTACATTTGAACCAGATAGCAAAATGTAATCCATGTAATGGTAAATTATAGATTTAGGAAATGTTTTTTTTTTTTTCAGAGTGAGGTTGAATATTTATTCGGGGGTTATGGAGAGGGAAGGGAGAAGAGGGGGCAGAGATAGACAGAGAGGGATAGGGAGAGAGAGAGAGAGAAGAGGAGAAAGAGATAGAGAAGGGGGAAGCGGAGAAGTGGGGAGAGAGGCAGAAGCGAAGCTGCCTCTCTGAGAGGAAGATGGAAAAGAGCTTTTTTTAGGAAATGGTTTAGGTATTATTTCAATGACTGACTTACAAAGTATTGGCATAGGATGGGGTTATTGAGCATTCCCTGTAGGAGGATGGTCCCTTGATATCCCCTAGTAGGCTGAGAATTATTATAAATAGGCACTACAAAGAAAAATTTTTCTCTGTTCTTTTCTTGTAACGGTATACTGAAGAAACAACCTTTTAAATCAATAACTATAAGAGGCCATCCTTTAGGCAATAAAAAAAGGCAAAGGAATTCCAGATTGTAGAGGGACCATAGATTAAATTACCTTGTTTGACAGCTCTTAGATCTGTCATCATTCTCCAACTTCCAGATTTCTTTTTAACAAGAAATATAAGAAAATTCCAAGGGCTGGTTGATTCTTCAATATGGTAAGCATCCAGTTCTTTCTTTATCCGGTGTCTACAGCCTGTAGTTTCTCCTCTGTTAAGGCCTTTGCTTAGTCCATACTGGTTCCTCAGTTAACCATATTAAAGTTAGGACCCTTGGTACCATGGAATGTTTGTTAATTGTTTTGTTTTTAATTTTTAAGTATGTGTATGTGTATACTTAATTTTTAAATATATATATATATATGAATTTATTTTACCCTGAAAATGATATGTCGTTATCAGTTTTTCCTTTTTTTCTAGAAAACTATTTTTATTCCTTAGACATCTAGATGCACAAGGTCTCTTGATGCTTTGAAGATGGGTATTGTCCTACAAAGACAGGAACAGAACCCTGCACCAACCCTTATAAGGTTTCTTGTGTGATTATCACATGTGTGGATAAGTGTGATTGTCATATCTGTAAATAAGCTGTCATTTCTCTTTCTCAAGAAGTTTCTCTTTTTCAAACTGAATCTTTATTAATTTTGATAGTATCCATAGCTTTTCTTCTCCTGTGGAGGGGTGTGTGGAGACTCTAGGTTGAGATCAGGTGTCTTTATCAGTTGTTCTCAATGTTATTCTAGGGAACCACACTGAACCTGAAGCTGAACTATTCATCTAAGTGGATGGATAGTAAACCCTAAAGATCCTCCTGTCTGCACCCTTTCAGCTGAGATGACAAGCAGATGCTACTGAGCAAGGCACCTGCACACATATGTACACACACACACACACACACAGAGAGAGAGAGAGAGAGAGAGAGAGAGAGAGAGAGAGAGAGTTACATTCAGCACTTAGCAAATGAATTTTACAATAATGAATTTCTAACTTTTAAAAACTCCTCTGTTTTCACCCTTTACTTCATGAAGACTTACTTCTCCCTCTCCTACTAATGTCAATAGGGTCAAGTTTATATTTATTAGTGTCAGTATTGCTTTTCCCGTCATGCCAATGAAGGATGCATTTTAAAACCTACTCATTTATTCATTAAATGAATAAAAGCATGTGGCACGTTTCCTTATGATATAGATAATAAACTACCAATCAGGGATTTGTGAAAGATGGGCTGATGGAGCAGAAGGTTACTCTAACTCTTGCCCTGATCTCATAAAGGCTGAAGAGAAAGCATAGAGAGAAAGTTATTAAGAAGGGAAAGCTAAGATAGATGGGATTTTAAAGCATTTGTAAGAAGCTAAAATGCAATGAATTGTGTCTTATAGGCAGTGTTTGGAGAGCCTTCTGCATTATTTAAAGCTACCATAAAATATTTTTCTCTTAAAGCTCATTTTTCAATATATTAGTCATAAAAGTGAAACAGTAATTAGAGGATTGGGCTGGTAGGCTTCAATTTCTAAAGCTTAGAAATGCCAGCATATTGCACGTTGCCCTTAGACATTTTAAAGGGGAGGCAAAAGATGGAAGCAAGGCAGAATGCTTGACACATTCAGAAAAATGACTGTTTCTAGGGAGTTAGCAGAAACATCACTTGTTTGAATGCTGGTTCTCGTTGTTTCTGACCTTCATACACTATTTATGCTCACTTTCCCTTCTCCTCAACCCGCATGTTCCTCCCTGTGTCCATCCTCTTGGTGGCTTTCCTTGTTTCTCACTCCTTTTCAGAAACATTTTCTATCTGAATCCTGTTTTCACTCACCTGCAAAGAAAGATCTATAGATAAAAGATTCGTGTGTATCAAGGTTGCTGTATCAACCTGTATCAAGGCCTGGCTGTACCTTAGCTTTTTGATGAACGACCCAGCAAGAAATTTAGAAACTAACACAGCACACTGATTGGGTGTTTGTTCCCACACTGATTCCAGAATACTTTCAGCCTGTGAAGAAGTTTCCTTCTTCATGTTTCAAGGTCAATTTCTAATCTGATATTCCCAATTGTTTCCTGAATATTCTCTAGCTCACTTTGATTTTCTTGTCTCAGAAACTTCAAGATAGCCCCAAACAAGCTCTCATATTGTTTCTCCACATAACCATCATTCCTTCATCCCTCTTCCCTTCCTTCCTCTCTCCATCCCTCACTTTTTCCCTTACTTTCTTCTGTCCTTTTTGCTCTTCTCTCCTCCTTTCTCTGTTTTCCCATCTCTTCATCGTTTGATGCTTCACTTTTCTCTTCTTTCGACAATGAACTGAAACTTATAACCTTTAACAGAGCAGGCAAGAGCTCTACCACTGAACTGTACCTACAAGCCTTCTTCTCTTTCTGTTTTGGGGTAGGATGCAATCAATATTCCTGCCTCAGATTCCCAAATAGATGGAACTGTAGATATGTTCTATCAGGCCTGGTACTCTTCTCTCTCTCCTGTCCTGCCCTCTCCTCTCCTCTCCCCTCCTCTCCCCTCTCCTCCCCTCCCCTCCCCTCCCCTCCTCTCCTCTCCTCTCCTTTCCTCTCCTCTCTCCTCACCTTTCCTCTCTTCTCCTCTCCTCTGCTCTCTCTCCTCTCCTCTCCCTCCTCTCCTATCTTTTGCTCTCCTCTCCTCTCTTCCTCACTAGTCTCATCAACTCTTCTCATCCTCTCCCCTACACTTCCTTCCCCTCCACCTTTCTCCTCTCTTTCCTATTTCTGGATAACTGGTTTCTTGGTCATCTCCACCACTGGCTTCTCTGTTCAGCTTCCTCTTATCTAGATCAAATACTTCCATTTAAAGATTCTCCTCATACTTACCCCTTTGTTCTTGCACCTTTGACTTCTTCCCCCTGGAATGAACTTACTTAAGCAAATAACCTACATTAATTGATTACATTCACTGCTGGTGAATTAGGTCGTTACGATAAGTAACCAGGCTAGCTCAAGAGTAACAGAAACACCTTAATGGTTAAAGAGGGAAAACTTACACTGTTAAAATGGGAGTTCCGAAATCCGTAAGTCCAGCAAGCACCATGCAGAGAGGGCACACACCTGCATCTCATGATTTTTCTACCTGGGCTCCAGGAGGTCACACCCTAACCAGATGTGATTGGTTGAGCTTCCCCATCAATCCACCTTCTAAACATTTTCTGTTATATGTTTTCTATTTCTTACTCACTGCATGGCATTGCTCTTACAGTTTAATCTGTCACGATAAGTTCTCTTTATAAATATTTAATCTCTCTATTATTGTCCTTGCTTGAAAATTAGGGTTCTTGTTATTTTATTAGGAAATCTGATAATTCAAGAATATATTTAAAATCTCCAAATAAAATAATCACTTCACATTTATCATAAATTTTCCTGTCAGTCTACTTTTGCAAATATTTCACATAAGCATTTTCAATCTCCCAGACTCCTCACCATTCTCCAATATGTGATGCTTTTGCACGGAGCTTTCCGACCTTCATGCATGGAGCTCTTGCTGGCACCATTTCCTTCCTCTCCTCCCTTTTGGCTCCTCTCCTCTCTTCTTCTTTTTCTATTGGTTAATGATGAATTTCTTTGCAATTCATCATAAATTTTCCTGTAAGATTATATCAGATTCTTTAAGGATTTTCTGATTCAACCAGGTAGTTCACATCTTCCACTTAGACATTGTTCTCATTACATTTTCTATTAAGGACGGTACTACTCAGTATAATAGGCACACACACTTTTCATGTGATGATATAAAGTGGACATACAGGTATCTTACTCTGCATCTACCTTTTGTTTCAGAGTTGTGGAAGTCTAAAAATAATGGAGCCTGGGTGTAGTTCAGCTGTGTTGTGTCTTAAAACCTGGATTGAGTGAGGTAATTGAATGGAAAGCAGACTGATGCTAAAAAGCTTTTATCTGCAACCATAAGATTTCTCATGGTGCCTATATTACATGAAAAAGTCAGTGAGTCAAATAAGAGTTATATTAATCAGAGCAAGGTGAACAAGGCACTATAAGGTGGAGAGAAGAATGAAGTCACAAACAATTCTCAGGTTTTGGGATTCACTGTGTGTGGACACCCAACAGGAGAAAGAGAGTGAAGGGGACAAGTGGGTTGGGACATCTGAATTAAGCAACTTTCTGCACACTTAAAGTATATATTTCACTAAATAACTTTTATATGAGATTGAAAGTTTCATACTCTGTCTAGATCCAGAAGTTGACTTTTTTATTTCTTTTCATAAAACAGAGGGTCAGACTGAAGTTTCAGCATGTATGAGTTTTCTGGCCTGCTGTCCAACTCTGTCTTGTGGTGTGAAAAAAAGAGTCATATAAGACAGACAATAAAATATCATTTACAAGGCAGATTTCAAAACATAAAAGACATAGCCCTAACCTCCAATAGAGACAACTGAGGCCCTCAGTACCTAAGAGAATGTTTTCAGAACAGATGAAATTGCTCAAAGAGAGTGTCCTGTGCAGTGGCTTTAGTGCAGTTGGTCCATGGTGGCTAGACTACATGGAGAGATTTAGATAAAATCGTCAGAGATGTCGGAAGTATTAGAAAACAGGAAACGGAGTTGTCATGGAAATAAGAACATAGAGATTTTCAATAAAACTATGTTAATGTGTTATAGTGCTTTAGTAAACACAGATAATTTTTTAAAGAGGAGATCTCAGATGAAATTTTGCAATGAGATAGTCATTAGTGACCTAAGAATGAGATATTTCAATAGAATGTAGTGGCAAATGTCATTTTGCAGGATGTTAAGGGGGGGGGTGTCAATGCAAGTATAAAAGTGTCATCAACAGATGTTAATTATTTTCCTTGGAAATTTGACTCATGAAGACTGAAATCTTAGTTCATGAGTGGAGTATTTTGTGGTACCAGCTTTGTAATTGCCTTTGACCTTCTATGTACATTAGAAAGGCAAGGAAATTTTTATTAATAATTATATTGTTGCTGTAATGAAACACTTTACATCTTGTAATTAGTAATCATCCTACTTATTCTGACAAACTGAATATTTTAGAGATTTTAGAATATAGGTTAAAATTTACATGTGTAAGTTTATTGCCTGTAGAGACATTTCTTTCCATCTTCCCTGGTTCTGTAGGTATGATCAGACCAACCTACTGACTACCTAGTCAAGTAATAATTTGCATATGTAAAAATTAGGAGATTAGTTCATTCATTCATTCATCTCCATTAATTTAATGAGCTGGCATTTTGAATTTTCCAAAAAAATTAGATATGATGGGGAATGAAATATTATGCAGAATTCTCTAAGGACTTTATAATCTGTAGTGAGTAGTGAAATATATGGGCTGCATTATTGGTTTTATCCATAAGAAATATTATGAAAAACATTTTCATGAGGAAAAGCACCTGATACAAGTGTTCTGGAAGAAGGAGAAGTTAAGCTTGGTAGAAAAAGAGCTAAAGAAAGTAGCCTGTAGAGAAATAGTTTTAATCATAGAGTTAAATCAAGGAGCAGTTATGTTCAAACTGAAGAACTGAGCATTTTGGGTAGAGATAAAATTACTGCAAATTCACTAATTGTTTAGTATGTATTATGTTCCAAAAATGATCATTGATTATAAACAAGGAAGACAGGAAGCACATGACGGGAAGGGGAAAAGAAAGGTGGGGTTGCAACATGTTAGGATTTGCACATAGGATTAAGAAATAAGCTTTAATTGTAAGATCTTGGAGGCAATCATTATGTTACAGCATTTTAATCATAATATTTGTGAGAAGATAGGCTTAACAAAAGGTATATCTTGATTCTGGTTAGAAAATATTGTCATGCCTATGTGAGACCCCAATGGCTGGATTATTATGTTTTGTAACTGAAGCCAAAATTTGGATGAAATGTTTACTGAGGGCTATCCTCAGTCAAAACAGTTAGAACCATGTGTAAAACACATTTCCAAATGCACTGTTTGTGAGGCTTATGTATGTGATGGAAGCCCATGACTTCTATAGAGAGGGGGCCAGGAGACAGAGGAAGGCAACACAATGGAGATGATTGCTGGTTAGTGCGGTGATTTGAATAGATATAACCACTATAGATTTCATGTGTTTGAATGCTTGGCTCAGAGGGAGTGGTACCATATAGGTTTGGTATCATTGGAGTAAATTTGGGATTGGAGGAAGGATATCATTTTTGGCCTTGAGGTCTCATTCATCCCCAAGCCATGCCCAGTGTGACAGTTCACTTCCTGTTGCTTGTGGATCAAGATGTAGAACTCTAAGCTCCTTCTCCAGCACCATGTCTGTCTAACTACTGTCATGCTTCTCATCATTACAATAGTGGACTAAACCTCTGCAATTGTAAGCCAGCCCCAATTAGATGTGTGCCTTTATATGAGTTGCCATGGTCATGGTGCTTCTTTACAGCAATAGAAACCCTAAAGGAGACAATCTGTAATAGGAAATTGGGTGAAGAGCTGTGCCTACCTTATAGGTCATCTGCTTCAGTAGTAACATAGATGGCTCCCTTCCTACCACATCTACCTAGGAAACAACAACACAAAAGAAGTACTGGACGAAGAATTTCTTTGACATTGCACGTGAAAATTTGAAGATTGCACAGAATTTTGTGTTGCTAATCATCAGTAATATTGCTCACAGCTTGAAAAGTCTGTTTAATTCCATGTCTACTCACATTCTTTCATTCATTTAGCTCCTACTTTTGTTCTCTTCAGACTACTTTAGAAATTCGTCCATTTTTTAATTATCCCTTAGCAACTCCCTTTTCCTTCACTCTTCATGGCTTGTACATTAGACAAGACTATTCCATATTCACCTAATTAATCTAGGGCTGTGGATAAAACTCAGCCAATGCATCCATGTGGAAAACTGAGTGTGGAGGCATGTGTCTATAATCTCAGTGCTGGGGAAACAGACACAGGTAAATCCTTGGGCTTCACTGACCAGTTAGCCTAGCCTAAGCAGCAAGTCTCAGTCCTAGTGAGAGACCCTGCTTAAAACATGCGAACAGATAAATAAAAAAAAAACAAGTCATCGGTTGACACCTTCCCAAACTCATGTACATGTGCACATGAAACCACACGTCTGCACAGAAGCGAACATTCACACACAACTACACTCTGTAACATACACCAACACTCCCCTTTACCTCCACACAAACAAATAGACATCCCTATTCTCTCATCTTTCCTTATTGTCTCACAGGCTATGTTTTTCTCCTTGTTCAAGAAAAGTCTTCATCTCTTCCCTTAACTCTTATTTATTGACTTTTTGGTTACATTAAGGAGAAGGTCTCCTACTTAGATTTTCCTTAGATTTCTTTGTGTGATACAAGATAAAATTTTCAGGTTGTGTATCATCTTTCCTCCTAAACTTTAGGTTTGCAATGACTCAGTCCACCGTAAATGCACATTCACCATACCTAGACCTGGCATCTCCTAGAAAGTTGCTTTCTCTTGTATATAGAGATCAATGCCTCTGATGTTGTATGTAGAGATCAATGCCTCTGATGTTTCACCCACTGATTTGGAGAGTAACTGCTTAAAATGTTTATTTTCATTTCATGTATATGAATGTTTTGTCTGCATACATATATATGAGCACCATGTGCATGTCTAGCACCTGTGGAGACCAGAAGAGGGCATCAGATTCCCTGAATGTGGAGATGCAGATGTTTGTGGCCTTCATGTGGATGCTAAAAACTGAACTGAGGTGCTCTGGGGCGACAGTCAGAGCTTTTCACTACTGAGCAATCTTAAGAGAGTGACTATGTCTCCCTCACACTTGTCACTGTGGTGGTTTGACCACCATAGGTTAATATATTTGAATATTGGTCCACAGTTGTTGGAACAGTTTGGGAGGCGTTGGGGTCTGATCTTGGAAGAGGGCACAGTGGGGGTTGGACTTTAAGGTTTCAAAATCACACTCCATTTCCAGTTAGTCATGTCTGTTTGTGGTTGTGTGTCAAGATGTGAGTTATTAGTTACTGCTCTGGCGCCATGCTCCTCTCCATGATTGTCATGGTCTTACTATCCGAACCTCTCAGTTCCAAATAAGCTCTTATATAGATTGCCTTGGTCATGTGGGGTTTTTTGTTTATTTTTGTTTTATCACAGCAATAGAATAATATATAAAATAGTCATGTACCAGTTATTGTAGTGCACATTGATAGAATTTGCTGAAGGAGGTGGAGGCAGGAGGATCACAAGTTTGAGACTAGCCTTGGCTACAAACTTCAGCTAGGTGTTGGTGGCACATATTTTTAGTCACAGCACTCATGAGGCAGAGGCAGGCAGATCTTTGTGAGTTTGAAGCCAACCTATTCTACAAAGCAAGTGCCGCAGCAGTCTCCAAGCAACATAAAGAAACACTATCCTGACAAGCAAAACAAAACAAAACAAAAAGACGATCATGCAAACAGCCATCTCTACTGTGAGTGCACTGTCAGTTTTACCTTCTTAAAATTACCACAGTCACAGTGTTACACCAGGTCATTTTTAATTACGTGAAGATGTATGTCCTCTTCTAATCTCTACTACTGTTTCACTTTGAAAAATATATCTTGAGCTTTTGCAAATGTATGTAAGCTCTTATTTCAAGTGCTCTGTGTAAGAGGTAAAGAACCTGGAAACACCCACCTTCACCCAGGCGCTGGTAACATGTGATGAAATGCGAAGAGAGTGTAGAAATGTGATTGATCAAAAGAAAAAAAGAGGGTAGGAAAGAGGCAGCCTGAGTTCAGCTTAGATTCACCTTGTCCTTCTGAACCGACTTCTTGCTATGTGGTTTTAGACCCTTTCTGCAATGGAGGTTTTATGATCCGCCATCTAACAAGGTTGATCAAACAAATTTTACAGCTAACAAACAGAATGATGATGGTGGGGCAATTAGAGGAGTTTTAAGCTTTTGTGATTTGTTTCATGTAATTGGAGGTTTCTCTCTCACCCACTAGGTCTCAAGTAACCACTCTGAGGCTTAATCTTAATTGCAAGTACTTTGGCATATTATCTCAGCCTTATTATTACCTAACCCTGACAACTAAATTAACCCATTTTTATTATTTAACCATGAAACCTGTGACTTGTTACCTTACATCTTGCTTCTCCAGAGATTGCTGGCCTCTCCCAGACTCCGCCTTCCTTTTCCCTGTATCTTTGCTTGGATTTCCCACCTGGCTCTATTCTACTTGGCTATTGGTCAAATCAGCTTTGTTATTAACCAATGTTAATAAGACATATTCACAGCATACGGAAGGGCATCCCAAATCACTTCAGGCACAATTCGTTTTAATTTCTGTGAACTGCTTTGGTGAGGAAATTAAACAGATCAGGGTAGTATGGCATGACTTGCAGGATGTAAGAGTAAAGGAAGGAAGCATCTAGAAAATCAGAGCGTGACTTTTTGTCGTTAGTTTACTGAGAACTGTTCTTCAGAGTATTACTTTTTGGGCTTTCTCTCCAGCAATGCTTGTCTCTTTTATCATCGATACAGTGTCTCTTTGAGCAACACAATGTTAGGGTAAGTGTTGATCTGGTCAGTATCAGTCGGCCTTACAGCTTTACTTTCTATAAATGGACTGTTTTTTTAGGTTAATTTGCATATGTAAATATTAGAACCATTTAGTTTGTGAAAAAGCTACAAAATGACTAGCTAGAATTTGATTCTGACTGAATTGAATTCATAGGCCAAGAGAAACTACCCTCTGCATGATTCTGTATTTCTCTCCACAAACACAGGCTATCCCCATGATGCTTCTGTATTCCTTCCCACTGAGCACAGGGTAACTCCCATTTATTTAATTTCTCCTTGAGCTCATTCTCTCGATTTTGTAGCTTTACTCATCAAGTAGTTAGACACATATTATTATATTTACACCTACATAATTTTTAAGCACCTGGTTTACAAAAGAAAATATTACAGATTTTAAATTTCAAATTCTGGTACTAGAGCTACTAAAGGATAGCAGTCGAGTCACGCAGGATAGACCTTTGGCTTGTGCCCAGTAACTGCTAATGCAGAAATGAGACCCCAAATGGTTTGGCTCTCTTATTATGTGTCTTCCAGCACCTCAATACCCTGTTGCCTTAGTACTCACAAACACCTGCAAAAAATGTCTGCTTTTCTGGTGCGGGAGAATTGTCTGTATTCTGTCAATCATATTTTAATAAAACGCTGATTGGCCAGGCAGGCAGTATAGGCGGGAAAGCCAGACAGGAAGTAGGGGTGGAGTAAAGAGACTGGGAGTATTCTGGGACACAGGAAGCCATCAGCCACTCCTGCGCAGACCACCAAAGAGGCAACATGTAAGCTGCCCCCGCTGGAAAAGGTACGGAGCCATTATGGCTAACATAGATGAGAATAATGGGTTAATATAAGTTATAAGAGTTAACAAGAAGCCTGACCTAATGAGCCAATCAGTTTATAACCTGATGTAGACTCCATGTGATTTTCTTTGGAACTTGCCGACTTGTTGGGGTACCGGACGGGACGGAAACCCCAACAAGCCGGCCCTCATACTACATATGGCGCCCAGACGTGGATAACTGAATCCACAGAAAGCTTGAGAAAGCTTGGGATCGAATAGAGTAAAGCATGTTTTGTTGATAGCAGCAATTTCTCGGGTCTACTTTGCTTGCTAGAGGCAAGCAAGGCTCTCATATAAGAGAGGCTTCCTGACTCAGCTTTAGCTGCAAAACCCTGCAGCTCTTTTAAGAGGTCCTGCCACAAAACACTTAAACTGTGTTGAGGAAAAGCTGAACGCATGCTTTTCGGTTTTCAGCCATAGCAGGAAAAAAGCTGCGCTGTTTTAAAATGCTGGCTGTCCTGCCAGAGCAAACTCTGACTCTTTCAGGCAGGCAGTCCGACTGAGTGTGGTCTGTGAGCAGAATGCTGCAGCTTGCTTGCTGGCAAGGACCTTGAAACGCCATAGAGTTGTGGCAGTGAACACAGCTCTGGCTGGTACCTCAGCCTTGAGGCTGAAAAGCTAAGGAATGAGCTGGATCTAGCCATCAAAGCCACAGCTCTCCATATTGCTTAGTAAATTAAAGACTCATATGGTCAGAAAAAGAAAAATGTACAGTAAAGAGAGATTCAAAGAGGAAGAAAACCTCTAAATGGTTTACAGTGTGTATATGCAGGCTAAAAGTTAAAGTTCTTAAAGTTAAAAGGAAAGAAAGAGAGTAGTTGGGTGTGGTGGTACACACCTTTAATCCCAATGCCTGGGAGGCAGAGGCATATTGACCTCTGTGACTTCAAGGGGTAGAGGTAGATTGACCTCTGTGACCTCAAGGTGTGGTAGTACACACCTTTAATCCCAATGCCTGGGAGGCAGAGACAGATCTCTGTGAGTTCGAGGTGTGGTAGCATACACCTTTAATCCCAGCACTGGGGAGGCAGAGACAGGAGGATCTCTGTGAGTTCAAAGACAGCCTGGTCTACAGTGTTATTCCAGGACAAAGATATACAAAGATCCTGTCTCAAAAAGTAAAAGTAAAAATAAAAGAAACAGAGGTTAAAATAAAGCCACATAAAGATGGGAAATGCACGGAGAATCTTCAAACTGTATGCTATTATGCTCTCTTTAAATTGTTTGATTGCTGAGGAAGGAGCAACAACTGCTAAAAGACTTTTGTTTATAAATGCTGCAGAATTAATCCAAGATAGACATTTTGAAAATACCTTGGCTTCAAAACTGAAGTCAAAAGGTTTGTTACTTTGGAGAAGAGATTTTGTTTGTGTTTCCACAGAAAATGAGAGCCTCTGGATTTATTCAGAGTTAAGAAAATTCATCTTTGGCCAAGGGAGACCACCTGAGCAATCTCCGGTAGGAATAGATGGCCCAGATGTCTGAGTTCTACATCCAGAACGGATTCAAGGCGCTGCCTGAGATGATCAGGTCTCACAGGATACTCCAGTCAGGACTTGATTATAACTCTAAATTTTCTTTAGGTCCCCATAAGATCATCAGCGCCCCCAACCAGCAGGAAGTAGCCTGAAATACTACGCCCACATTCCCAACAAATGGACTATGGGTATTTTCTTTTGTTTAAAAAAAAAAAAAGAGGGAAATGGTGCGGGAGAATTGTCTGTATTCTGTCAATCATATTTTAATAAAACGCTGATTGGCCAGGCAGGCAGTATAGGCGGGAAAGCCAGACAGGAAGTAGGAGTGGAGTAAAGAGACTGGGAGTATTCTGGGACACAGGAAGCCATCAGCCACTCCTGCGCAGACCACCAAAGAGGCAACATGTAAGCTGTCACACTGAGAAAGGTACTGAGCCCATGTGGGTAACGTAGATAAGGATAATGGGGTAACATAAGTTATAAGAGCTAATAAGTAGCCTGACCAAATGAGCCAATCAGTTTATAATCTTATGGAGTCCTGTGTGTGTGATTTTCTTTGGGCTTGCCGGCTATGGAGTACTGGGCAGGACAGAAACCCCAACAAGCCGGCCCTCATGCTACACTTTTCCTTTGCTCTCTGACTATAAAGGAGAGGAGAGGTTTTTGTGGCAATTTCCTCCAATTTCTTCATGCTTCAAGACAGTCCATTAAACCCTAAAGTGTAAAAAGTCAGAGTCAAATTATTCACTTTTTAAAGGAAACTCACTAAGACACAGGAAGTAAACAACTCAGAAGGTTCAAGAAATATGAGACTGATCAGGTTCACTAGGCTTCCCTCTCCTCAAGCCTCTTAGGCAGGAAGGACCACTAAGAGACACTATCAGATCAGTGTAGCTACCTGGAAGAATCACACTCCAACCAGCTGAGCAACCTTCAGGTTGTTCAAAGAGCTGCTTTTGCGAGCTGTCCCCCACGTCTCTTACTGGAGCACACTTTGATGATGAATGTACTTGTCTCATTTCTACTCTCATAAACTGTCCCCCACCTGTATTCCTGTAAGCAGCCCCCATAAACTTCTTTGGTTCACAACGTTAGACTTTGGTGGTATACGTGCTTTGATCTATTGTGGCTCCTCTACTATGTTGGATGGATTACGTTTGTCATTTCTTTCTATCAATAGTATCACACAACACATGAATGCTTTCTTTTTCATATCTGTGGGTTTACCAACTTGCATAACAACAAACACAATAAATCACTTAGAAGTATTTATTTTGTAAATGAGTTCAGAATTTCTTTATCTACTGAGACAAGCTGAGAATATCAGGAAAGTTGGGTAGTCACAACAAGTGTAGATAATCCACTCCCTCATTTGTTCAGATCAGAAGGTTCTGTGTATACAGAAAATGTATACATATTAACACAGAGTTCTAGACAAACTGTAAATTCCCCAAAGCGCTAAGAAGCGTCTTTTTTATTTTATAAAGAAAACACTATTCTTTTTTGAAAATACTAATCTTGAAAAGTTTAAAAATATGTTATCTTAGATGACATTTCCTCTTGTGTTTCTTTCCCCATCTCCCCCTATGAAATACAAAACCAAAATTCAGATCACATGTGTCTTGATTTAGAAATGCACCTCCCACCTTTCACACACATTTCAAAAACTACAATTTTCAATTACAAAAGGAAAAAAGTAATTGTCCTAGATATGTTTTATATCAGCATCCTCATGGTCATAATATTTACAAAAAGTTGCACTATTTCCACAACACTTCTCACTAAATGGTTTGACATTCTATAGACTTCTCTAACTGCATTCATTGCTTGTAGCATTGCTTTGTGATTTCATAGCAGACTTAGCTTAGTCACCTGACTGTTCATCAAATTATAAAGCAAAATAAAAAGTGCCATCAAATAGTTTATTAGGGATATAGGAAAATGTAGTTTGGTTCAAGAAATGGTGCAGAAAATAACATGACAACAAAAACATCTGATTGCTCGTAAGATATTACTTTGTAGCTTTTCTCATCAAGTAGTTAGACACATTTTATTATATCTACACCTAACTTAAAGTGCCCAACACTTTAAGAAAAATGAAAGTACAAAGCTTTGACATATAACCAAACCAGAAAGGCATGGGCACAGTAAGAACATATTTCTTTTTAAAATAATACAACAACAACAACAACATGTTATAAAAATATTCATGCCTAAATTATCCAAAGAGACAGTTTCAAAGGTGTGATAGGGAAAGAGTGTACCTTACTTAAAATGCTATTAGTAAATTCATATTAATGTCCACATCATTCTAAATAAATATCTGACAGATGATGTGGGCAAATAATCTAAGAAAAATCAGAGTCTTCTCTCAAAAAACCATCTCTGAATGTGTATGATATGAGCATGTGTATTAAAATTTCTGCACACTTTCACATTCACCATCTTCATCAAATGAATGTTTTCCACAAATTATTATACAGTTTATCATTTAAATTGTAGAGATAGAATATGATTTTTAACATCTTATGTAAATATAACTGGATCCTTTGATCACATCCCAGAGAGCATTGTCTTGAGCCAGTACAGATATTTGCACTTCTGCTGTGAACTTGAAGACCACATGTCTGAAGCAAAGTATGCAATTTTCCTTTCACCTATGGAGTCATGCGAGCAAGTCAGTAGTGGGCCACTCCTGCAAATTAAACCTCTTTAAGGCAAGACAAAATGCAGAAAGCAAAGAATACCAAGGACTCAGCCTGCTTCAAGCAGTCTGGCTGGCCCAGGCAAGCAGGGATTGTCCTTCAAGAATCAAGCAAACAAAATGGCATTATGTCCACGGGTTATCATTATCATCTTTAAGAAAGAAACCGGATCGATCTCTCCCTACCACAATGATGCTGCAGGGCATGCCTCTCACTGCTGGGGAGTGATTGACCATTGGGTATCATTAAAGATGGTTGGTAGAAAGGAAATGGGAAGTGCAGGGATGGGCATTTATGGGGAGGGGTAAGAGTGGGAGGGCCAGCTCAGAGGCAGGCATAGTTGTACCCCCCCCCCCCCCAGTCCTTTTTCCCTCCTGGACTCTAGTGACCTTTCACTCAGGAGCCAGCTGGAGCCAGTAGAGGTTTAATTGAATGGATTCTTCAGATGTGTCGGGAGTATGGGTGATGAAGAAAGGAGGAGGGAAGGAAGGCTGGATGCTGTGGTGAAAAGAGAGAAGAGGGGGAGGGGAACTTTCCATGACCTTCAAAGGCTAATTGCCTGGCTCTGCCTCTGCCCTTACTGGAGCTTGGCTTGCACAGTGCTGTGTTGTCTGGTCTGGCCCAAGCTCTGCAGCTCCCTCACTGGACCCTAGCTTCAGAAATGCAGCCCAAGCAGCAACTCCCTGGCGACCTCCAGTCCAATCAATAGCAAGCTGGCCAAAGTGGCTGCAGTCTCCCCTCTGCCCCTCGCAGGCAGAGCTACCTTCACTGGCTCTGCTTATTCTTCTTTCCAAAACCCTCATTAATCTCAACCTAGGAGAAAACAAAACAACAAAGACCAGAGTGGTACAGGACTGACCAGGAGCACTGATATATGCGTTTGTACGAACATGTGCTTTGTGTGTTTCAGCCTTCTTTGATTGAGAGAATAAAAAGCCATATTGAGAAATCGAACCTCTCTGCCTGGGCACTTTCTATCCTTTTTTTATTGTTTGCTTTGCAAATTATGAATCTCGGGGAAAAACCAGATTAAGAGTTTATCCCTGGACACTTCACCTCCTTACTTCTAGCTTTCTAAACACTCTCTTTATGAAGCTTGTATGTATGTGAGGGGTGAGGGAGCATAGGTAAAAAAAAGTCAGCGAATGTCAGCTGAGTTAAATGGGTGACAAGGGAGATGGATAGAAAAAATTCATCCCTTCTTGTCTTTGAGAGCAATCTAATTAGGCCTGAGCCCCCTGTGAGTGGGTATGGGAAGGCTAGGTCTTGCTTGTCTGAGTTTCCTCTAATGTTAGAGGCAGCCTTGGGCCAGCCTATGTGGCTGTACACACACACACACACACACACACACACACACACACACACACACACACAGGGTTTTTAAAGGATCATGTAAGAAGATCAACTGATAAGTAGCTAATTTTGTGTACTTAGAGAGAAAAGGCGTTAGTGCACTCCCAATGGAATACCTGTGCTAATGGGATATTGAAAGGAGGCAGTGCCGATGTTAAAGTATTGCACTATTAATGTTGATCACTAAAATTAAGGACGAAAACTGCTTGGCAGGGTGGCTAGCTATTGCTCTGGGGCAACCTTTGTTAGTATGAGAGAGATTACATGGAGCTGGGCATGGATGACTGGGAGACCAGGCATAGACCTGCATGTATATCAGCCGAGCTTGTCTATATGTGCGATATAGTCATATACATATCAATAAGGTTTTTTTTATGAGCCACTCAGTTATTTTGAAAATTTCCATCAGAAGCCACTTTTAAACTAATTGGAGTCTGCAGAAAAGAAGCCTCAGTTTTGGTACAAATGAATTTTCTGAAATGCCATTTGATTTGGGAAATATGACTGATCTGCCCGATTTCTTGATAAGAAATGAAATGAGCCGTTGTCCTTCAGGATATCGTAGACTTGAAATGGGGGATTTTATGGCTAATGCCATCAGATAGAAGTGTCCTACTTTGAAAGGAGTCCATCAGCCTCAGGGGAAGCCGGAGCTCCAAATTCATCTTTAAATCTGCTGCAGCAGTTAAAGCTGGCATGAAGCAATGATAAATTTTATTCCTAAGTAATAATTACAAAATAAATGGCAATAAATAATGAGACAATTGATATCCTAAAGTTAATAGTTTTATTCGGTCACATTTGGGTTCCATTTCTTGTTTCTAATGCCAAGACATAATTTGAAAAAGTCGAGTGAACAAAGAGATTAAGTTAACAAGTTTGTGCCACAGCAAGGACTATCAAATTTTTAAAAATATGATTACTATAGCCATTCTTTTAAAACACAAATGTCAACAACAAAGACAGGAAAAAATGCATTAAGGGAATAAAATTCATAAGAGTATACATGAAAAAGTACACATAGCTAGAAGCAAAAAGAATATCTGGGTCATTGACCTCAGGCACAGATGAATGAAGAGGTGTGGCATCCTACTCAAGAAGTGGAGAGCAATGGAAGGAAGACAGTCTTTTCAAATCTTCGCATCTAGGGGTTCGTCTCAGTGAATGGCAACAAGATAGAAGAGCACAGCAATAAACACACACTATAGAAGAAAACTCACTCTGAATAAAGTTTATATCTGCTAGCTCAGGAAACTGCTGGCTGATATTTCCTCTTAACCCGGCACTTCCGACCTGGGCATGCACACACACACACACACACACACACACACACACGCACACGCACACGCACACACACACGTACATATATATATATATATATATATATATATATATATATATCCATGGTGCGGGGTTGTGGGGTTGCATAATATAGTCAGGTATATTGAGACTTCTGCAATAAATAAAGATTCCCATGAAACTTAGTCAAAATGCAATAGAAAAGAGCTGTGAGAAAGGAAAGATAGAAGATAAGATAAGAACAAGGTATGTTTCAAAGTGTTGCACTTCAATGCAGGGGACCAGAGTCAGGGAGATAAGGGAAGAAAGAAGTAAAGAGAGCCAGTGGGGATGAGAACGAGGGAAATGCAAGGGGAGGAATTCATTTGATAAAGGAGGAGCCCCAATAGGGACAATATATTTAACATGTTTTACATCACCTAATGCCTTATATAAAAAAACAGCAAAGACAAAAACCCACTAGTCCAGTTTCATTAATCATCTAGAAATGTGATCTTAATCTTAGATTATCAATTAATAAATAATGGTGAGTATATATATATATATATGTATGCACATAAACAATCTGTGCATAAACTTATGTACATTAGCAGTATAACTCTAAGATGATTCCAGTGCCATTATCAGTAAACTAAAAGGGTTCATTCCTGTATCTCACTGTGTACTTCCTCTCTGAGGCTGGCACATCACAGCACTCTAGTACATGCTTTTGATGCAAAAGCTACTCTTTGAAAGAAAAAATTGCAGAAATTCACATTTTTCCTAGAAACAGGCAACAGGAACTTATCAGTTATTTTGATGGTTTCTTCTAGTCCAACCCTATGCAAAAATTAAACTAAGAATTTACTGCCTGTTTATCAATTTGACCTGAGGATGTTCCACAAAATGGCAACACACACCAATATTTCCTAACTCCACTGCAGAAAGATGTTTTTTAAAACCTTCCTTGCCAGACTAATAATTTGTTTACAGTTTTGTACTTTAGAGAGTTAACCGCATTTTTTATTTTACAAATTCTTTCTTGACATGTATATAAATCAAGCTCATACCTACAGAAGGATGTAGTAAGAAAGGGTGATTTCAGGTTTGTATGCTATTTATTGTGTTGCAAATTAAATGATTTTTTATGTACAAGAGTTTTAGTATTAGTAAGAAGCCAAGGACTACAATTTCAAATATACTTCAGTTCTTTAAGATAAACTAGCTTAAACCAGCTTAATGAACACAGAAAATAGTGGAAGCAGATCCATTTGATTTAAAAATGAAATAAGATTAGGATTTATGAGAGAGGAATCCATTGGATTCTCTACACTTTTATTTTTAGATCTGGGTAAATATGGGAGACATACAGCTGACTTACAGAATGCCATCAATTGTTATATCTGTACAACGACCACTGAATAAAGGGGAGTCCAAAAAGAATTACAATCATATAGGCACTGATACAGGCAGGCCAAGAGGGGATGATATAACTCAGTCTCAGATTGCACCCTCAAGAAATCATGTTGGATTTCACAACAGGTAAGCATCTTGACAAATCCTTCTGAGTACGATGAAAGCAGCTTGCAAAACTAGCACAAGAGTACATCCTGGATAACATCTCAGGTGCATCAATTCTCTTCTGGGGATCTTTATGGTACGGCACTGCATCTGTGTAAGGCAGACTATTTCCTCATCCGCATCATTGATCTTACTAAGCCTTGGTTAAAACCATTTTACAATCTCAAGTAGAACCAATAAGGCTTGTACTATGTGTCAAAACTCTGAAAATTTTATCTATTTCGTCTTTTTTGCAAGTCTATGTGTCTATTCTGTGCATGTATGCATGTATTTTTTGGGGTATTCACACATATAAGCAAATGTGCATCTACTTCTATGCAGGCCAGAAATTGATGTCTAGTATCTTCCTCTATCACTCACCATGTTATTTATTGCGGCTGGGGCTCTTATCGAATCCAGAGTTGGATTTGGCTAGTCTAGATTGCAAGCTTGTCCTATGATTCCCTATCACTGCCTCTGAACACTAGGGATACAGACAGCCTTCTTGCCTTCCTGATTTTATATGTGAATGTTGAAGATTCAAGTTCAGATTCTTATGTGTATGCAGCAAGTACTTCCCATCCCCACTTCATCTTGATGAGAGTATTTACACAGGAAACTATTCTGATGCTCGCAGATATTACACATCTAGTAAAGGGGGACACTCTAAAAGATTAGTGTCATTATGTTAATGGAACAGAACAGATATTTTCTCAAATATGTTACTATAGAAACTTCTAAACACTGTATTCATACACTCATTTCCTTATTTCTAACATAAGTCTCTAAGGAATAGGCCTCTACCTAAGGACTAACTCTGCGTGATCTGTCATTCTTATTCCCCACACTGAGTACAGTCCCTCATGTATCGAAGGCATATGACAAGTGTATCAAATTTATAAATTAGGTAATTTGGATTGATAATCAATAACAACACAAACATTTATGAATTAAATTAAATTAAAATTCATGAAAAGATGAATTTAAGAAACATAAAATCCTATACTTAGTATTCTAAATGCAGACAGAATGTGGTCATTGAAGTCATGAAATACACATAGATAATAAGCACATATATTTACCAGATATTTGATGCAAATGTCTGTTAGCTTGTTGTTGACCTAGAGCTTACAACATTGTAGAAAATTTGGAATGATTGAAACCTATTGCAGTATCCAAAATGAGTGCAGCCACCAAGAGAACAGAAAATATAATAGCAAATATAATATGGTGCATTCTTTTGAGGATAAACATTGCAAAGTAAATTTGGAATATGTAAACACATTCCTTTTATAAAATGCTTACTGAGAAAAATAGTACAAATAATGGGGAATGTTTTAATGAATAGTATATTTTGCATATTTGACTTGGAAAGATACTCTCATCTTTCATTTTTAACAGAATTTGATTGTGAAGTAACATACATTTTTTTGCAAGTGTCATGTATCCTAGGCTGTCCTCAAGTTTTCTGTGTAGCTGAGGGTGTTGTCACCATTATGAAAAGTCTAAAGACACAATCTCATTTAATTTATAGATGAGACAATCTCCAATATGTTACCTATGAAATTCATTCTAGAAAGTAGACAGTTGGGATTCTGAATGAACACAGTCTCGGTTCTGACATGATAATCCCTATACAAAGGGCAAGATTTTGGGCGGATCTCTTGTGGGAATGGCTTTTTTGATTATTAACACTACACAGCAACCTGGTGGGGCTAGATATCTTAGTTTCTCCTTTTTTTCTGTAATAAATACCCTGCAAAAGCAACTAACGGAGAAGGTGTTTATTTCAGCTAACAGCGTGCAGTTGTAGTCCGTCACGGTGAAAACTCAGCAGCAGAAGCTTGGAGCAGCTCATTGCCCCCACAGACAATAAGCTGGAAATGATAAATGCTTCTATTTTGTAGCTCCTTTTGTACAGTCTAGGACTGAGGTCCATGACCCGCAGTAGGTAGCTTTAATCACCTCAATTACTTTAATCAAAATAGTCCCCCAGAAAAAGGTTTGGAGGCTAGTCTTCAAGATAATTCTAGATATCTGCAGGTTGTCCTCTTAGGATGACCATCACAGTTAGAGAACACAGATGAGTCTCAATGCTATGGATGAGTGCATTTGTGAAAAATGAAATTAACGTTGAAATCAAGAAATTTGAGCATATTTTCCTGTATGATGGGAGGGGTGCTGCTCCTATCACTGGGAGTCCTAAGAAACAAAGACAGACTCACAGAAGAAAGAATATGACCATTGAAACTGTGCCCTCTGCAGATAACCCGCTAGCTATGCACAAACTTTGGACTCGCCGCTGTCCTAAAATATAAGACCCAATCCCTTCATTCTATGATGTAAGTTATGCACACAATGCAGTCATAACATCAATCAGTAACTATAAGAGATTTGCCCCTGAACTCTGGTAGATACCAAAACTTGTATATAATCAAGGCTCCAATGTCATGGAATATTTGCAAGAGAGCTGTGTATTTTCCTTTATGTAGAAGATCAAATACAGTACAAAATATTTTTTCTATACTTCTTATGGAATAATGACTAGAAAATGGTGGTGGTTAGACAATTTAGATATATGTATAAAATTTGTAAAAAGCAGTTGGTGACTCATGAATATGAATATAATTGATACTTGTGACTAATTGTTTATGTTTCTGTTATTCTAGAGAACTCAGACTAAGATAGCTTTCTATATTTAATCAAAAACCATTGAACACCTTTTAAATAACCTTGGACCCTATGGAATATATATTGAGTACTAATACAACAATCTATAGACTGCCACAACTAAAGTCAAATAATGAAACTGATAAAACATTGTAATAATAGAATTGCTTAAATTATAATGAATCAAGAAAGGCTAAGAAATTAACTGTGAAATGTAAAGTATGAAAATTATGAGTCTTTTACAATGTAGGTACTAATTGGTCACTATAAAATTAAATGCTTATTAAGGTTAACTTTTTGAATTTTTTAATCCATTAACTTGAAAAATCCTGAGTTGTGCATAAATAGTTGTGCAAAAATATATTTATATGTGTAAATTACATGGAATTCCTGGAGATGGACAAAACTGTAGTTTACTTTATGAGATAGAATCATGCTTCTTTCATTGCTCTCTGTAATGAGTGATATTTCATTTGTATTCTAATAAATAAAGCTTGCCTGAAGTTCAGAGAGTAAAAGAGCTGCCCTGGTCAGCCTTACAGACCAGCCGGTGGTGACACACACCTTTAATCCCAGTAGCCGCACTACTTTGCCATAGAAACCAGGTGGTAGTGGCACACACCTTTAGTATCAGCACTAGAGAAGCTTATAAAATAGGAGGAGACAGCTCTCAGACACAGTCTCATTCTGAGATTCCTGAAGGCAGGATCATCATTTCAGACTGAGGTCGAGGTAAGAGCCAGTAGCTGACTGTTTTGCTTTTCTGACTTTCAGGTTGAATTCAAATTTCTGTTTTTGGCTTTTTATTAATGTGCTATAGCTGTCATTTTTATTACTTACAACAATTTTTAAATGTAAATGTATTTTGATTATACTCATCCCCTCCTCCAAGTCCTGTCAGATCTTCTTCCCCATCCAATGTTAAGTTCTTTCTCAAAAACAAACAAACAAACAAACAAAAAAACCCATTACAACACCCCTGCCCCACAAACCAAGAATACTAAATTTTAAAACTATCTTCTAAACCACACTTCTGAAGAACTTACTTTTATAAAGTTAGAAACACAGCAAACTTTGTAGGTCGGAAGTGCACACCCATCCACAGTGGAACCAACTGTAGAGAGTGTCAGTACATGGGTGCCCCTATGTTTCAACAAAGCTTTTACTTAGGAAACATGGCCACTGACCAGATATTTTATGAATATCCAGACTTAATCAAAGATTCCAGTATTCTTAATTCTGTTAGCAATATTGACTGATATTTGATTTAAAATTATCATACTGAATAACTTCTTTATTTTAGGACATTAAGAAATTAAACACAAAATATTCTTTAGGAGGGTAGTCACATGAACATATTTCATGTACAAAAACCAAGTTACAATTTATTTTTCTTCAAAATGATTTACATTACACAACCTGTTTAGTGTTCCTTTTATATAGTTTATCACAACAGAAAAAAAACATTATTCTATGCTTAGCTTCTTTCTGCATGAAAATCAATCTTACTTTTGAATATGGTCATATTAATACCACCAAGAACCCTGCAAAGAAGGGAAACAGCAAGTGTTTAGACACTTCACTAGACATTTAGGTACAATCCAAAGTTGAGTCAGTTTGAGTGGCAAGTGCTTTCTACCTTTAGAATTACCAAGTTCCTTAAAATGTACTTTACTTAGATCACCCAAAGATAAACTAATTCTCACGTGGATATATCTGAGAAAAGGAACCCTATACAAACATATGCATATTTTCAAGGATTCCAGTTTTGAGGTCCCAACACCAACAAGAGTTCCACGCCTAAATTGCTTCTAATTACTTTCTATCTTACCATGAAGGGCTGTTCTAATAACCAGCTGATAACCTTTTAATGGTTGATGACTGTATTTCAGTAAAGGGGAAAGAAAAACAAATATTTGACTTTTCAAGTATTTTCTAACTTTGTAATGCTTTTTAAGTATTTAAGACAAGGATTTTATGTCTTCCTCTGTTTCTTTGGATTCTTGGTCTCATGTAACATAGGCTAGCCTTGAATACTATGTAATCAAAGACAACCTTGAGCTCTTGAGTCTCTTGTCTCCATTTCTCAGTCCTAGGATTATATGCATGCCACACCAAAGTGAAATCTTTATGCCTTTAGGGTAGTGAAATGATGGTTTTACTTTTTCATGAAGTTAAACTCTAGGGTTTTCCCCCACAGGTATCAGTTGTATCCAATCTATAAACAGGAATATGGTTGCTTAAAGAAGACTTTTATAATGACAACATCAATGGACATGCCAATGTGAATGGTGAAAATTTCCCAAGGTTCCCATCCTTACATGAGTAGATATAAACAATAAATGGCTGCTGGAAGAATGTTTAATAGGTTTTCAATACCAAGGAGTCAGTCCTAAACACATGCACACATATAGCAACAATAAAGGGATTCAGTAACTGTATATGAGAAATGCTACTGTGGTAAACTGTCTTCAGATCTTCATGTATGTGCTTTGTCATGTATTTCCACATACATACATAGACCAAAATAAATACAAATGTGGTAAAAATTTAAAAAGTTAATTCAAAAAGTGCATTTTATTTAAAATAGTTTTCTTTACTCTTTTTTTAAATAAGGATATCCTTGGACAACTTCATCAATACAGCATTTTGAGTTATCTTCTGAGCCTTTTGGCAGCTGTTATCTGTGCATTCCACAAAAGATCAGCTAACTGTGCCTCCACAGTGTTAAACACACTAGCCTGCTGCTGTCCTCAGGTCATGGGTGTGTCCATGGAAGTCAATTCTGGAATGTGCTGCTCCCTCCAGAAAGCACACCTGTCCTGTCTTTCATTCTATCTTATGTTCTTTGTTTTGCATAAGGATTTTTCTTCTTTTTCAGTCTCTTTAGAGACTGTTTCGTAAATCTGTCATTTCAAGGACTCATTCAAAAATATTTAGAGAAAGCCTACAACATGCAACATATAATGCTAGACGCTCAAGGGTTTGTTTTGGAAATTCAGTACTTTTCTCTCTTTTTTTATTCATTTTTTTTTCATTTTACATACCAACCCCAGTTCCCTCTCCCTCCCTTTCTCCTGCTTCCCCTACCAAACCTCTGTCCCATCTCCCCACCCCCCACCACTCCTAAGAGGTGATAAGGCCTCCCTTGGGGAGCCAATGGAGTCTGACATACCAAGCTGAGGCAGGACCAAGCCCCTCCCCCTTTTATCAAGGCTAAGCCAGGTAATGGGTTCCAAAAAGCCAGTCCATGCACTAGAGATAACTACTGGTCCCATTTCCAGGGCTCCCCTTAACAGACCATGCCACATAACTATCAGAGACATTCAGAGGTACTAGTTAGGTCCCATGCAGGTTGCCAAATTGTCAGTCTGGAGTCAGTAAGCTCCCACTAGTTCTGGTCAGCTGTCTCTCTGGTTTTCTTCATCATGATCTACAAACCCAGGAAAGCTTGTTAAAAGGAAGACCCTAAGAGGGGCATGAATGGAGATTCCTAGGAAAGGGAAACGATTAATATCTTCTTGGTAAACTGGGAGGGGGAAGAATGGAGGGAATGGGGGATGGGAACATGAGAGATCCAGATGACTGAGTCGGGGGAGGGAAAGAGAGGGAGAGAAATGAAAGAGATATCTTGATAGGGGGAGCCATTATAGGGTCATGGAGGAACCTGTTGCTACGAAAGGTCTCAGGAATCCACAAGGATGACCTCAGCTAAGACTCCTAGCAATAATGGAGGGGGTGCCTGAACTGGCCTTTCTCTATAATCAGATTAGTGAGTACCGTAATTGTCATCATAGAACCTTCATCTAGTAACTGATGGAAGCAGATGCAGTGATCTACAGCCAATCACTGGACTTAACTCCCAAAGTTCAGGTGAAGAGAGGAAGGAAGGACTCACATGAACGGGGCGGGGGTGTCAGGGAAATACAGCACTTTTTTAAAGGAGTAAAATTTATTAATAGTGAAAGTAGATGAAAGAAGTACACTGTGTCTATTAGGAGAAAGACAATGTAACAACTAGCACACACACACACACACACACACACACACGAATAAACAAGAAAGAAAATTTGTATTTCTTTGCACAAAATGTTATCGGAAATTGCATGAAGGAAACTTTGAATGGGAGGTAAGAAAGTTACCTGGATGCTTAAGGAAAATATACTGATTCTATAAGATTTATCTGTAGGTATAGGAACAATGTATGTGAAAAGACATTAGAGGTGTGTCTGTGTTTGAGTATGTGTGATGTGTGTGTGTGCATGAATGTGTGTGTATAAACACACAAAAAAACTAAGTGAACAAAATGAACAATAAAAGTACTTCAATGGAAAGTACTAAAATTGTTTCTCTATACTTTAAGATTTTTTTTTCTGGGTGGATATTTAGTTGATGAATGGAAAACAGGGTCCAGAAAGAAGACTCCAAAGGTTAAGAGAACACACTGTTCATCTAGAGGGTTGGCGTTCAGTTCCCAATACCCACATCCAGTGGCTCACAACCACTAGTAACTCCAACTCCAAAGGGACAGAGACACAAGAGGAAGAACGTTTGGCCTTTTTGGCCTTTTACTAAAAATCAATCATTTCATATGCTTGTTCAATCTCCAAAAATAAAGAAAGGTGAGTAGATTCTAACAAAAGGATTTTCAAGCAAGATGTTAAGTAAGCTTTCAATATCAGTTTTCGATGCCAGAACAAAGATGAGCTTCCAAGAAAGAAGTGTGAAGAATCATTGAGTAAATACAACCTAAGAGGACATTTTTGTGGAAACCAAGAGGGAGTGCAAGAATGGTAACACAGCATGGCTGCTCACAGCAATAAACAGCTGTCTATAACTAAGAGAATACTGTGATTTTTTTCACAGGGTGGAGTAATGTTACAAGATACAAAGAGAATCAACGTAGGGTCCATAAGCTTCATAATAAAGGATGGAGACACCCGCTATAAATTACAATATTAATTTCTATATTCTTTTACTCAACCAGACTTGCAGAGTTATAGGATGACAGGACTGAGGAGGTGTATAAAATAATTCATAGATGGATCCTTCTCTGATAAAATTAATCAAAACACACAGTAACTAGTAATACTTCATGGTCTAAGCTGGGCCCAGGGGAATTCAACAGAGAGCAAGGCTGTCTCTTCACACTTTCCTTCATTTAACAAACTGTAAACTGCAGATAAAAGAGACAAATAAAATAAGGGTTTTTTTTTTTACATCAATGGAGTTCCCACTGTAGTAATAAGGCAGGCCAGTGGTTAAAAATAATTAACATTGAGCATAAAGCTTGAATAATGGCCATAGAAGATGCTGTGAAGCAAAATAGAGAAAAGAATTAATTTTTCATAGGCTAAACCTTAAAATTTCCCTTTGGAATTCAAAAGTGATGAAAAAGAATATCTATAGAATTATAGGATTATGGTAGTAGAATTATTGAAGAAATTTGGTTTTGTTAAGATGTGATAACCTGAGCATGTTGATAAGCTCTGAGAATGTGTCTAGAGAATGACAGCCCCAAGGAGGGAGCTGTGGGTAAACTGTAAGGGAAATAATACATTTCTTTAATCTACCCTGTCCATCCTTAATATGAGCAGAACTGAATTTTTATATGTTGTTGATTAAAGCAACTAGTTGCATTTAATTTTCATGGTAGATAAATTTAACACTATATTTGATATTTACTTCTTTTTAATATGTCTTTATTATTGAAAAGTTCCATACATTTATTTAATACATATTGATCAAGTCTATCCACTACTACCTCCTTTCAACTCCTTGTTTCCCCGTCAATCTTCCTTCTAGTTTCATGTCTTTTCATTTTATTATTTTATTAATAACACCGTGGGACCAATTAGTAATGTCCATATGCACATGGTGTGAGGCCATCTGTTGCACCATGAGAAGCCTACCATTGGCTACATCCCTTAAATGAAAGTAACGTTTCCTCTCCCAGAAATCATCAGCTGCCACTAGTCCCCCTTCCTGCATACAGTGGGATGTGTATTGGCTTGCGGCTGTGCAGGTCTTAATCAGGTAGGCATGGCTGCCGAGTTGATGTGTGCCACAGCTACACCATGTCCAGAAGTCAACATTTTGCAACTCCTTTCTATCTGTGGGTTTGTATATTCTGTCGCCCTCTGTCTTTTCCAAATTTTCTGAGCTTTGTATACTGAGGGTCTGGTGTGGGAGAATTGTCTGTATTCTGTCAATCATGTTTTAATAAAACGCTGATTGGCCAGGCAGGCAGTATAGGCGGGAAAGCCAGACAGGAAGTAGAGGTGGAGCAAAGAGACTGGGAGTATTCTAGAAAGTTCCCTCTGCCAGTTCTGCCCAGACCACTGGAGAGGAAAGATGTAAGCTGTCCCACTGGAAAAGGTACTGAGCCATGTGCTAACGTAGATAAGGATAATGGGGTAACATAAGTTATAAGAGCTAATAAGTAGCCTGACCTAATGGGCCAGTCAGCTTTATAACTTATAGAGATCTCTGTGTGATTGATTTTCCTTGGGAGTTGCCGGTTGTGGGGTACCGGGGTGGGACAGAAACCCCAACAAGCCGGCCCCTCATTCTACAAGAGTCCCTTAGTTACTGAGAATTCATATATTCATTTTGGGTGTTTCCATTCATAAATGGGAATTTTGAGATATCCCATAGAAGCACTAGTCCAGAAACGTTTTTAGTATGTATGACTTCATCTTTGCAATATAATTGTTTAAACAATTTATTCATTTTATTCTTAGTTCTCATTGAAAAAACATATAATAAAATGAAATTAATGATATAAGAATGAAAATAATTTAATGTTTTACCTAAAAATAAAAATTAACAAAGAAAAGTGAAAAATCTTATGCCTCACAAACTCGCTGATTTAGCCTCATCAATTATATATTTGTGAAGATAAAGAAAATGGAATCTTCTTTTATGTGATAGTCAATCAAACATTGAAGACAGCTTGCATCTCATCTATGAGATCTGTTCTCTTTTGAATGCATCCCATTATCAACCTCTTCCTTATATCAGCTAGCTTTCTAAGTATGAACAAGAATCATATACAGTGTCCTTTCTAAAATTTACTCTCAGCAAAACATAAATGTTGAGCTCTTTCTGGTGAAATTTAGATACTCAATCATTTATTTGGGCTTGGTACTTTTTATAAATGTGTAATGCTGACTGCTGTTAAGCTTACACTCAAGGAAAAACAATATTTGTATTCTCCCTACTTGTATATATCTTATATTTTTGTCAGTTCACTTAGGTGAGTAGTCCTTAACGATGTCTAGAAGAACTGTATTCTATCTTAAAACAAATATTTTCATTTTTTTAAGTGATCAAGTGATGTTACCTGCAACGCAATGAGACAGATTTTTGTGTTATCAAAGTTGATCATTGCTACCAGCTAATTGGCTACTTGCTCGAATTCTCAATTGTTAAACATACTCATAAACACACAATGGAACATTAATTTACGTATTTTTATTTATCAAAGTCAGTTAAAAAAATATTTATTTAATAAGATTACTGCTGTTGAAATGTCAGTTTCTATATTACAATTGTATTTCTCTATCATTTTTGCATCAGCCTAAAACTGACCAACCTGAACACTCAAATTCAGGACTAGGAATAAAATAATCAGCATTCCTGCTTTAAATAGTACAAAATGTCATATTTACAAAGCCAAAGAGGAACAAAATCACATGTACTTTGGATGGGGGCCAATATTATTAACAAAAGCTATAAAGATATACTCCATTATTATCTTGTTGAATAAGTATGTCTTGTACATCCTCACAAAAAGCTCCTTTCCTTAAAGAAATGAGTTAATGAGATTGTGTATTGTAGGGTTAGTGCAAATACAGTGTAAGAAAACATGTAGAAAATTAGTTCTGAAGTGTGAGATAATTGTCAGGTACAGAGGGCCTTGGGCTAGACACAAAATAGCCAGGAAGCAGTCATGGTACATCTTGTCTTCACTTGTCTTTGTTAGAGCAAGTGAAAAGGTTAATGTTACTCAGATCCATCCATTCAGAGCGAGAGACTCTGCCACCTTTTAATTCTAAAGATACCCACAGTACCACTGATTCGATTCCTGTGAGAACAATACGGTTTACAGGTTTTCCTAGTAGTATGAATGTCAACTAACCTTTCTCTCTCCCCTGTCTGTCTACCCGTCTCTGTATCTATCTCTAATAGATTTCAATGTTGAAAAAAATTAACCATTTTCAAGTACCAAAATACTAATATTTAGAGATGTATGTTCCATACAATACTTCATTCCAGATAATAAGCCTTCAGGCCCCTCTTTTCTTTTTCCTTTTCTTTCCTCTCTCTCCACACTTTCAGGTTTCTGCCTCCAACATCATCTCAAAATGCTCCTCCCTCCTGAATTCCTAACCACTCAGCACTGTTCAGTTTCTTACATGCCATAGAAACTATGAGTGTCTATGAATACCATCCAGCATTCTTTTATCTTATCTTTCTTCAGTTAAGAATCCAGAGGAAGAGGAAAACAATTCAGTCCTCTCAGAGAGCAGGGGAGAGGAAGCATGTAGACAGAAGGCTGTTTGTTCGTTCCTGGCAGCCCAGACCTGAAATAAACACACAGAACTGTATTAATTAAAGCAGTGCATAGTCAATCACTTAGGCATATTTCTAACTAGCTCTTATATCTTAAATTAACCCATTCCTATTATTTTATTGTAGAAGGAGGCCACTTGTTCGTCCCAGCTGCCCAGAACCAAAATAACCTCACAGAAACTATATTAATTAAAACACTGCTTGGTCCATTAGCTGTAGGTTCTTATTGGCTAACTCTTATATTAATTTAACCTATTTCTATTAATATGTGTATTACAACATGGCAGTGGCTTACCGACAAAGATTCAGCATGTCTGACTCTGACAGCTCCATGGCATCTATTTCTGACTTCCTTCTGCCAGCATTCATTCAAGCTTTCCCTGACTACCTAAGTCCTGCCTTGCTATAGGTCTAAAGCAGTTTCTTTATTCATTCATGGTAAACACAGCACACAGAGGGGACTCCCACATTTTATTTTTACCATGAGGCTTGTAGTTTACTGGTCAAGTTCCTGGGCATCTGTCTCCTTCAGCAGTTACATGGTTTCTCTCTTACTATGCCTACTCTCTTTGTACATCTCTGTTTGGATTTTCTTCCCGGCTTTAATTTGTTAAACCATTGACCAAAAACAGCTTTTTTTTTTATTAATCGGTGACAAAAGAACACATTAACAGCACACAGAGGAGAATCCCACATCACAGAAACACCAGAGTGAACTCAGGACAGTTCAGCTTAAAGTTGGGAACCATGGGGTGAAGTTCTAGGATTTCTGCCAGCTTGGCACAAGGCAGAGAACTGATTGAAAACATTGAAAATACTCAATGTCAGGGTAGAATAAACGAGTTCCAGTACTCACACTCCAGACATAGGTCTAGGACTAGTCATTGGTTGGTCACTCCCACAATCTCTGTACCACATTTATCCCAAAACATCCCATAAGCAGGATAGACTATAGGTCAAAGGTTGTGTGACTGGTTTGTTACCCCAATTCTCCCAATGGAAGTCCTGTCTGGTCACAGGAGATGACCAGTTCAGACTGTGTATCCACAATTGCTAGGAGTCTTAGCTGGGGTTATCCTTGTAGATTTTCCCTTGCACCCCTGTTACTGCCTCTAGTGCCAGAAATCAGAGGCTGGGTGGCACAGAGGCCTAGAATGGAAACAAACATGGTTGAAGAAAAAAAAAGTCCATGTAATGATCCTTAGAGATATTCCGCTATACTCATAGATTGGTTACTACCCCAGTTGTCATCAGAGAGTCTTCATCCTCTAACTGATGGAAACAGGTGCAGAGACCCACTAGACTGATCTCAAGAAATCCTGCTTAAGAGAGAGAGAGGAAGGATTATATGAACCAGAGAGTTCATGTACAACACAAGAAAACCCAGAGAAACAACTAACCAGAGCTTATAGAAGCTCAAAGACCCTGAAAGGGCAAACAGAAAGCCTGCATGAGACCGACCTAGGCCCTCTACTTTTATGTGACAGTTGCGTAGCTTGGTCCACTTGTGTGACTTCTAGCAGTGGGATCAGGGTCTGTTTGTAATGCTTTGACTGGCTTTTGGGAGCCTAATCCTTATACTGGGTTGCCTTGCCCAGCCTTATACATGGGATGTGCTTAGTCCTATAGCAACTCCATGTTGCAGACTTTGTTGATAGCCATGGGAGGCCTGTCCCATTCCGAACAGATCAGGGGAGCAGTGGATTAGCGAGGCAAAGGGAAAAGGGGAGGGGGTGGGAAGAGAGGAGAGAGAGGAAATATTTTTTTTCCAGTCAGGATGCAAAATAAATAAATCAATTTAATAAAAAAAAAAGTTCCAGTACTAGTTGACCACCCACTATGTGAAGGAATGACAACCTCAACTCTCAGATTTCTGTGTGATTTATATTTCTTGATGTTTTCCTAGAATCTAGCAGTTAAGCATTCTTAGTTTAAGAAATGGAAAAGGATGAATAAGGAGAGAGGGAGAGAAAGATAGGGAGAGAAAAAGGTAAAGGGAGAGGGAGAGAAAACGAAAGAGAGAGAGAGAGAGAAAGAGAGAGAGAGAGAGAGAGAGAGAGAGAGAGAGAGAGAGAATATCATTTATATACCTGTACTGTCAACACTGAGGAAGTAGTGTATCTAATTCAAGGCCAAAGTTGAGCTACACTGTGAGACACTTTCGCAAACAAAGTTGAGCAAGAACTAAAATAAATGATCCCAAATTCTCTGGATGTAACATTATTTAATTCCAAATTTAAAATTGGGATGCAACAAAATTTTTCTTTGTTGAAATTTTGAAAGTGTCTTGATAATATGTTTGTCATATAATTTTTATCACTTTATATTTCTCCTTGAAGTTTTACTATACACACATTTTTATTCAAATTTTATTTATTTAAGCATTTATTAAATATAAACATATATTATGTTGATATAAATGTTTGCTTCATTGTTTTCAAATTCCACATGTCTGTTGTAAAAATAATACAAAATATCCTCACATTGTCATTTGCTTTGATTTTGTACTCCTTAAAGTTGAGGAGGTTTTCTCTGTTCCCCATAAAGTATTTATTGATTTTCACTCCTCTGTCATGGTCACCATAATAACCAGCTCATTCTTGGTCTCTCCCTCCTTTTTCGTGATCCCTTTTCGTGCTTCATCTTTTCCTGTTGAGCTGTTTAAACAATTCATCCCTGCAGTTTTATATGAAATAGAAGATCAGAATATAAAGAGGTTAACCTACTTTTTGTTTGTTAAAGAAACACAGTATTAGTTACTAGATTTATTTTCCCTTGTGGAGAGTGGCTTTCATAGTATAATATTCTTTCCTACATAATAAAGACTCCTGTTGGGTGGTAAGAAAAGCAAAATGGAAAAAAAAATAAGAAAAGGAAGGAAGGGAGGAGGGAGAAGAATGGAATAGGGAAATAAAAAGGGAGGGTACACTGGGAGGAAAGACCAGAATCACTGATATGGTCTCCAAATGAATTGTCTCCACTATGTACTAACTGTGCTTCATGCCAGCAGAGGCCAGAGATCTGTAAACACAAGACACCTCCTTATCCATCCCACTGGGTAGCACACTTCCATACCTCAGGTCTCTCTGAGACTGGCATTATCTTCGCTCACTCAGCAGAATAGTTGGGAGGAAAATTGGGAGATGTGTAAACCCCAGAAAGCAGCAAGCAGCTTCGATGGCTGTTGAGATAATGAGGATTATTTTAAACATTATCAGTGACATAAATGAGGTAAGTGTAATGTTTAAGGACTGAGATGCCCCAGGAGTTCTTAATATCATTGACTTCCTGCTTGCTTAATGCTAATTTTATGTTCTTTTGATATTTTTGTTAATTAAATTTAATCCTATGATACTATGAGTGATAGTGGTTTGTTTTATGTAACAGCAAATTGTTTGAATGGCAGGAGCAAAGGCGTTCTAAAAAGGTGCTATTCTGAACAACTAAGCCATGACTTAAAAGAGTCCCATTATGTAAGTGCTATACACAGGTTCACTAATAAAGGTAGCCTTAAAACAAACAAACAAAACAGCTGGGAGAGTTTAATACATGGTTTCTCTAAGGTTGTCAGTTAGAGGAAATCTTAACAGGGCATTTGTGTGTGTGTGTGTGTGTGTGTGTGTGTGTGTGTGTGTGTGTGTGTGTGTCACATGTTTGATTTGTGTGCTGTGTCCTGATAGATGGAAAACATATCAAATGAGGGAAGATATCAAATGCCATCAGCCCCTGTTTCTCGGAACAAGAGACAGCAGGTGAGGTCTATTAACATAATTTTCAGCCTCAACAGGAGAGGGCTCTATACTCAGCCCTTCCCAAGACAGTTCTCTTGACTCTCTTCTTCCTTGCTCAGCCCTAATGCTTTCCATGTCCTTTCAAAATTCTCCATAGCCTCTGGGTCATAAATTTAGAAATTGAAACTTGTCATAAAAGGGTAGAAATCATTCTTGATAAGGAACAATTAGTAAGTATCGAGGATGGGTGTGGGTAGCTGTGGGGTCTGGAGTTTAAGGACTGAGTTGTGGGGTTGGCTTGGGTATGCTGATATGGATGCTTAGGTGTGCAAGTGTGAGAACTGGGGTTTATGACATAAGAGTTGGAGTGCATATACATGCGTGTGAGGCTTGGGGTACGTGAGAGTGGGAGTTGGGGTGTATGAGTGTGGAGACAGTGGTTTGTTTCCAGTGAGGTTGGGGTGTGGCCTCTTTTCCCACAAATGACACCAATCGAAAATAGAATCCATTTACTCTGGAGTTTTAAAAGGTATAACTTTCCTATGTTCTCACATGGATTATAATATTGTATGGATTGTGTATGCTTTGTAACAGGAAACATACTACATTCATGATTGAGAAATTATTTGCTACTCTAACAACTGGTCAAGAAATACTAAGGGGACATAATGAGTAATGCCTAAGAGACTCATGGGAAATGAAATGGAACCATTTGAACCTCTACTACTTCATGAAACACTATCCTGTGCAATTATTCAATAAATGTGAGGGTCTCTTAATGAATTAATGGTATTTCCATGACAACTGACTGTCCCCCCAACTGCATTATTTTCAGACTACTGTGTTAGCACATCATCTTAGCTGTTAGGAGATAAGGTCTTGGTGCTGTCTTCCTCATTTGAATCCTGGCCCCAATGTGCTCTGGCTTTTCAGTTTGAGACAATGACACCCCCTCTTGTCTTCAATTTCTTATTTCTACAATGAAGCAATGGGAGTAAAACCCCCTTGGGTCTATCATTCAATAAAAGTTCATCACAGTTTTCTACATTCACACAAGAGTCTGATCAACACCTCCCTAAATTAGTCACAGATGAAAGAAGAAGCCTCTACAGCCATCCAAATCCAGCTTTACAGTCAGCGCTTGCTCTTTCAGGGCAGTGCCTTGGTCCATGTTTGCTAAATCTACTAATTTCCCTACGCCTTGCTGAAGCCTTCACTAAATTTTGCCAAATCTTTCCTTCAAGTAATATAAAATTTTTCTCAAATGAGGAATGCAGATTCCAGAAGATTCTCTAGCATTAGCAATTAATGTTTTTTCTGCAATAAAAGAATGATAAGCCTAGTTTATAAGGTTGTTGTGAATGGATAAAACACATACACAAGTGCAGAGGACCAGACACACCCAACATAGATATGCACACACAGAACACATAGGAATATATATATATATTCACACATACACATACACCCACAGGAGTAGATGAACAGGGAGAAGTGTACACATATACAAACATATACATTTCTGTCTTCAGCATCATAGATTTGTTCCAAGATTTCTCACAAGCACTAAACTTCAATGATATTTAATTCCTTTATATTAAATTGAAGGATATATATGCATTTCACACACATATATCATCTTATGTATCTTAAGTAGCCTCTAGATTATTTGAAAATCAAACATAATGTAATTACTACAGAAATAGCCCTCTTACTGATCTTCAATAAATTAGAACAACAGAAAAGATTCATACACATTCAGCTCATAAAAAGTTTTACTTAATATTTTCCAGTTAAAGTTGGTTGAATTTGAGAAAGAATCCCATGAATACAAAAACCAATTGTTTATGAATTAGTTAATACACATAATTGTGTAGGGAATATGTGGGTGTAATATATATGTTATATCTATTTTATATATACACAACTATGTGTGATATAAGGTTCATGTGTAGATTATATTATTTTTCATTTGTATATGATTCTTCTACAGTAGATTACTAGGTTTAGATGCAGATGTTCCTCACCAATTATCCTATTATGGTGTTCAGATATTACTATACAAAACAGGTTAACTCATATGTGATAGCATGGAGCTGTCCTTGCATAGTTGCTATAGTGACTCTGATTCCATTTTACCTCTCTTTTTCTCACTTGGTGCACCTTATAACCCTGAAAATCTGAATGGATGCTGATGCCCCTCCACCATCTTCTAAACCACATATGTAGGAGAAAAATACCTCTTTTATGACTAACAATGCTGTTAATGCTATCTTCCCATAGTATTCCTATAGACTAAAATCTTTCAGAGATATTTGATATCTGTGAACAGAATGTCTTGCTTACACATCAACCAAAATCAAGTCCAGGGTACTAAAGGCAGACTAGAATAAAAATCTGAAATAATGTCAAAAGAAGAGAAGAAAGCCTTAGATCAGTGTAACATGAGTTTCTGTCCTGCCTGGTTTCTGTCCTCCTACCAGGTTCCAAAGAATCACACACAGAGTCTATATTAGTTATAAACTGATTGACCCATTAGCTCAGGCTTCTTATTAGCTCTTATAACTTATATTAACCCATTATTCTTATCTATGTTAGCCACATGGCTTGGTACCTTTTTCAGTGGGGTAGGTCACATCTTTCTTCTTTTGTGTCTGGACAAGACTGCAGAAAGAGCTTCCTTCTTACCAGAATGCTCCTGTTCTCATTGATCTACCTCTACTTCCTGTCTAGTTGTCCTGCTTATACTTCCTGCCTGGATACTGGCCAATCTGCATTTATTTAAAACATAATTGACAGAATACAGAATTGTTCTGCACCAGATCAGTATCCTCAAATTCTGCGAAGTTTTCTTTATAGAAAACTTTCATAGCTTGGAATGTGTGGTGTTACCTAGAATAGGAAAAAGCAGACTCAATCAATTTGTGCATGCATTTTATTTACCAGAAATAGCACTTTCATTTTGTGTCTGTCATCGTTTGTGCTTGCTGTATGTTTTTAGTTTATACTATTTACTAGATTATTAACTTTAATCTTAACATATGAATCCTAGCAATTTACAAATGCCCTGAACAGAGCCCTTTCCTGATGCATGGTCCATGCTAAAGAGCTACACTAGAAATTAACTATACAAGTGCCACCAAACAGCAAGTCACTTGTATAAGTGCCATTCATTATTTTAAACCTTAGTTTTCTTAAAATCTTCTGCATATATGTTATGGTTCTTGGCTTGGTGTTTTTGGGGGAATCCTGACAGTGGGAGTAAGGGTGTCTCTGACTCTTTTACCTGAACTTGGGATCCTTTGCCTTCTATTGGCTGCCTTGCCCAGCCTGGACATGAGGGTTTATATCTGGTATTATTGCATCTTGTTGAGTCATGTTCAGTTGATGCCTCTGGGAGGCCTATTCTTTTCTGGGGGGAAAGACAGGTGAGGTAGTAGATCTTGGGGAGAGGGAAAGTGTGCAGGAATGGGAGGAGTAGAAGGAGGGGAAGCTACAGTTGGGATGTACTGTATGAGAGAAGAATAAATTTTAAAAAACTTTATATCAAATAACTTTGTATCTATTAGGCCAATAAAACTTATCACCATTTTCAGTTCATTAATAATATCAAACCAAATCATTCTACATTTTTAGTTGTATCTTTAGCAATTTAGAATTATAAGTTTTCTATAAAATCATGACTTCTGGCTGGACTTTATATCAATGAGTTTATTCCTAGCCCTTGGGCGGCAGAGCCATGCAGATTTCTGAGTTAGAATCCAGCCTGGTCTATAGAGTTCTAGACAAATCAGGACTACATACACTCTGTGTCAAGAAAAAAAAAAAGATTTCTTTGAATCAGAAGCAATTTTTCTCCTTTTTAAAATGGAGGCAAGAGCTGATAACATCATCATGGCTTATCTTATTTGAGAGCTTTCTAAGTGAAGCCAGATAGCCATAATTCCATTGCTTTTCTTGGTTGACAGAATCAATCAACTCACATATTTTTCTGGTACCGACCATGAACATAGCATTGAGTAAGGCCTGTGAACCAATACAAGTCCAAAAAGAGGGAGACAAGATTATAAATTCCAAATTGGAAAGTGTACTTTTAAAATCAGTTTCCACAACATTATTTATGCACATGGAGTATGTGAGGATGTGTGTGTGTACGCGTATGCGTGTGTGTGTGTGTATGTGTGTGTGCGCACGCGCGATTTTAGGAATCATTGCTTATAATTATTTGGTTAAAACTTCATATACTATTAACATATATGGCATTCAGAATTATTCAGGGAAATGTTACTTCCTGGAGCTTTTGTGGTCTTGAGTAACTGCAATTTTCTTCTGATAACACAATACACCAGTGTCTCTGTCCTACAGAGGGGCCACTCTACCATTTCAGCTGATGTCAAAGGTTTTGTTGGGAACAAACTACTAGTAAGTTCAAAGATTAGGAGACCCACCTGAACTACAAGATCCCTTTGAACCATCTTGTTCTGCATTTATACATGAATCTACTTGAGCTCTGATCTTGAGTTCAAGTGATCTTCGTAGACCTGTGTCTCAAGGGACCAAACTAAAAGTCAAAGGAGTGATACTTCCCTGCATTGACAGATGGTGATCACGGCTGGTTGCAAAGACCATTATATATATTATATATATATAATCCTCACTGTTGAGATTTTCAGGTTGTATTTATGATAGATGTAAAAATCAGAATTAAATGAGTAAACATGAAAAAATCCTTCTTAATCTTTTTTCAAGATTTTTGTCACAGTAAGGATTAGTTAAGAGAGATAAATCACTATCTATCCAGGGTAATGCAATACTCTGATTATTTCAAGAGAAAAACATTTCAACATAATATAGTGCATTTGAATAAACATGTATTGCAAGCCAAATTGTACATATTTGGTGCCTAGTAGAAGTTAGGACCTGAAGAGTCACTGACAGTAATTTCATTTACCGAAGTGAATGAGTCAAGCACATTTTAAAAAAATAGATGCTTGAAGGACTCTCCTTTAATCATTATGAGCTCAGTTTTCAACACTGGTCTCCCAATTAACAATTTCAATTCACCTAAATAACTCTCCTGATATAATTTCAAGAGAGGAAGACTCACTTGCATTTTCAGACGGCTCAGTCGATGTCCAGCCATCTAATTCCTTTGCACAGAGGATTCAACAAACCTCCATCCCCCCCCTTTTATTTTTCTGCTTATTTCTTGTTCTCCAAGTCTATGACCTAAAATGCTCCTCAGGTAGGAGTTATTGTAAATTTTGGGGATGGAAAAATAAATTTAACCCATTTAAATATGTTGGGTAGTCAGAATTGCTACCATTTCAAATATTAAACTATTGCACATGATAATTTAAGCTTCTTTTGTAAAAACATTTTGTTGTTTTGATCGAGACCCACTTATTCCCAGTTGGATTTGAACTACTGATCTTCCTGCTTCCACTTCCCAAGGGCTGAAATCCAACAATGTGTTCCTGTACTCAGCTAAAGATTTAGTTATATTTGTCAGCAGTCTAAATACAGTTAATTCTCTTTAGAAATCTGTCCTAAAGACAAAATAGTTACAAATAAACATGTCAATAATGGAATCCATAAGTCTTATATTCAATATATTACCAATAATAGAAAAATAATAATAATAGTAATATTTGTAAAATATTATATTAGTTTTCTCATATAGAAAAACAAAGTCTAATCAAAAGTGGAAAATATAAAAATATTTCATTAATTCCAGTTATATGAAGCTTAGGAGCTTGCAAAACTTACCCATGACACAAATCAACATAACATTTACCTACACATGCTGAGAATGATTAAACTATATGAATTGATTTTCTTAGGTGAAGTTTCCAATGAATGTTTTTTTGAGATATGGCTTACATGACTTATTCCATAGATAGTTGTCAAAATTCATTCTGCTAAAAACATGGAAATCCACTTTATGTAAATTTCCTCAATTACAAATGAAGCATTTGTAGAATATACACATTGGCAGGTATTGTTTCCTTAGTCTCAGCTCTGATGCTATCATGGGATTTGGAGCCTCATGATGTGGGGACTAGAGCTGCAAAGGCCAAGTAACTCTCGGTTTAGCTCTGCCAAAGCAGGAAGAAAGGCAGAAGAGAGAGAATAAGGCTGAAGGATTATTAGACCTTGCCTTTTCCTATTTATTTCTTGTTTGTTATCATTCTGTTGTAACAGGAAGGCCGGGCTTGTTGGGGTTTCTGTTCTGCCCAGTTCCTACAATTGTTGGGTCCCAAAGAAAGATCACACAGAGAGTCTACATTTACTGTTACATAAACTGTTTGACCCATTAGCTCAGGCTTCTTGCTAACTCTTATAACTTATATCAACCCATTATTGTTATGTATGTTAACCACATGGCTTGGTACCTTTTTCAGTGGGGCAGGTCATATTCTGCTTCTTTGGTGATCTGGGCAGGAATCTGGGAAGAATGGGCTTTCTCCTTCCCAGCATTCTCCTGTTCTCATCACCCCCGCCTCTACTTCCTGTCTGGTCAACCCACCTATACTTTTTGCCTGGCCAATCAGCGTTTATTTAAAATATGATTGACAGAATACAGACAATTCTCCCACACCATTCTGTGTGTAGCTCCTTGGGATGTAATTCCAGGTCATATTTTTACCCACCTGGCAGCAGTTTGACCGACAACATCAGTTCAGTCCAAATTCATTGTGTAGGTTTTGTCAGTACTACAGACAAAAGAACAGTTTACATCACAGGGTCCAGCAATTGGAGACTGTTGAAGACTGGGATGCCTCCAGAAGCCTGGAGCTGTGTATATGCAGTTAGATAGACTATGGATCTACTCTTTCGCAAACTTCACAGCCTAATGGGAGATGGAAGACTTTTCTGGGATATTGGAATGAAAAATCTTTGACACTAGCCACTTCAAACAAAAGGACAATCAACACTTTTCACATGTGAAGCTTTCAGAAACTTGGCTGACCTCACGTATAGTTGACCTCTATTTCTCCGCTCCTACTGGCAAATGACTGGCATATTTCTCTTTAGGGAAATAGATCAGTTGAAGAGAAATGGACGTAACTATGACAACTTGTGGTTGCAGCCCAAACAGATGGGATTTTATTCAATTATTCTTCCATGAGACCCATTAATAAGTAATCTTTTTAAAAATGCATAGTGGCCTTAAAATTTGCATTTTAACATCATATTTTAACACAAATAGAGAAATATGAATCATCACATAAATTTGGGAATCCCAAGCAAGAGAAGAGGAGAGAAAGAAAGAGGAGGAAGAAAGAAGGAAAAACTGTGATACAAACAGAAACTAAGAAAATGGATAAAATAAAGTAAACAGAAGGAAACTTACAAGGAAAGGTAAATTCATAATTAATGAATAACTACCACTTTTATATGTGTCACAGAATAGCACTGAAGAAGATAAAGGGTGTGTTGTGTGTGTGTGTGTACAAGCACACACTACAAAAGGAGAAATCAGAAACATGGAGAATGAATCAGAATGTAAAAGAGAAAATACAGGCTGGTGGGAAGATGGTTCCAAGCAAAGGTCTTTCCTTACAAGTATAAGGGCCTGAGTTTAATCCCTGAGACTTCCATGGTGGAAGAACTCCTACAAGTTGTTCTCTGATGCTCACAATGGTACTATGTTATATGTGCAGGTACACAAAAAGCTAAGTGAACAAATGCAATAAAAATTCATCAAAACTAGGAATAGAAATGAAAATTTACAGGGCTGGAGAGATGACTCAGTGTTTAGAACACTTGGGGCTCTTTCAGAGGACCTACGTTTCATTACCAGCACCCATACGTGCTGTGTAATATTAGTTTAGGATGTGTTGCATTTGTTTATGCTGTGGCATATTTGTTTAATGATTAAAAGATTTTTGTATCATACTATGTTGCACTTGTTTAACTCTGTAAAGCTGTGTTACTTTGCCTGTCTAAAACATTTGATTGATCTAATGAAGAGCTGAACGGTCAATGGTTAGCCAGGAGAGAGATACATGGGGCTGGAAGGCAGACAGAATAACTAGAAAGAAAAATCCAGGATTGAGAGAAGAGCAAGGAGCAAGAAAAGGAAGAGGGGGACACCAGCAGCCAGCCACTCAAAACAAGCCAGCTATGAAGTAAAAGTAAAAGTAAGATTATACAGAAGAAAGATAAAAAGTTCAGGGGCAAAACATATCAAAGAGAAACAGGATAATTTAAGTTAGAAAAGCTGGCTAGAAACAAGCCAAACTACGACTGGGAATTTGTAAGTAAGAATAACACTCCCTGTGTATTTGTTTGTGAGGTGGGTGGTGGACCCCCCAAAAGTTTAAAAACAAAAAACAACTACACAAACTACACATGTTTACTACCAACTTCATTTCCATGAGAATCCATTACCTCTTTCTGGCCTCCTCCAGTACTTCATACAAGCAATACACAGATGAACTTGCAAGTAAAATACCAAAAAACATAAAATATAATAAATCTCCTTAAAATTTTAAATTCCCTTAACATAAAAGAAAAGGGGAATATACATGAAAGATATAATCACTAAAGACTATAAATAACATTCCAATTTTCCAAGGAAAGTTGTAAAGAGAAAGTAGAAGTAAAAGTAAACCTCAAATATATTAAGGTCTTCTCTATGTTGTCAAATAGTCCATTCTGTAATAAACACACTTATTTTTATACAGCAGTAATTAATTCCTGGTTCCTTTTGCTTTAATTAATTTTAAAAGAATAAATGGCAACTTACATGTCATACTAAAATTCAATTAAACATTCAGCAATGAACAAAATTCCACATATAAAATAAAAATAACTTTGTATGTCAATGTCACTTTTCCAAATTCTAAACTCAAAATTAAGAACTTGAAAGCTTATATTATTATTATATTTATATTTAATAGTATATATTTAATATATAATATTTATTATATATTTAATATTATATAATATTATGCATATTATATAATATGTATTAAATATTATATATTTATTATTATAATAAAGCTTATTATTATATTATAATTATATTAAATTATACAATTAAAGATAAACTTATTTAGCTATACAATCATTATGCTATCATTATGGATTTTGAATCTTCAAGTAAATCAGGATTGTAATACAATGGAGTTAAAGTAGAAATTGCAGCCGTAGACCTCATATGTTACTGTTCTGTATGTTCTAATGTTACTTTCAAAATGAGTGTATGCAGCTATGCCTATATGTACCAGAAAAAAAATCTAAGAGTTCTCCAAATTAATTTCCTTGAAAACCATAATAATATGCTAAGTTGAAGGTCACATGTGTTATTAAACTCAACAGACATCCAGTCAAGAAGTTCAAACTGGGGCTAGAAAAGTGACTCAAGGGTTAAGAGCAATTCCTGCATTTACAGAAAACCTGGGTTCGTGTCTCAGCATCCAAATACTAACTTCAGTTCCACGGGAATCCACCATCCTCTTCTGACCTCATTGGGCACTGCACACATCTGCTGCTCAAACATACATACAATCACGCGTATATATAAAATAAAAATAAATCTTAAAAAGAAAAGGAAAGTACCCAAAATTATGATGACTATAAAAATTCATATAGTAACAGATTCAGAGAAAGATGTTCTGGCAAACCATAGCTGAAACAAAGTATCTTTTAGTGGATTTTAACATTATATTAGATCTATATTACCACTCCTATACACACACACACACACACACACACACACACACACACACACACACACACTCACACACACCTCGCGGTTTCAGTTACCATCTGTGCTAGCCCAAAATATCAACTGCAAAATTCCATAAAGAATCCATGCTTCTGCCACTTGAATACGAGGCTGGGAGGCATCATGAAACCTTTTGCCATCCTGCTCCTCCCCACACAGCAATCACTCGTTAATGCAGTGCATCGGCACTGTATTGGCTCCCTATGCATCAGTCACTCGGCAGCCATTTCTGTTATTAGAGCAACGGAGACTGAGTGCTTCTGTTCAAGAGACACTTCTCTGGTAGCCTAGCAATGGTTACCATGCCGACATCATTCATCTCATCTCATCGTATCCCTTACGCAGTTGTTTCACACCACACCATCACAAGGGAGAAATACTATAATACGACACTGAGAAGAAGCAGGGTTTGGTGGCACCGTCTGTAATCCCAGCCCTCAGGAGGCCGAGACAGGAGGACAGCCCATTCCAGGCCAGGACCAGCTGCATAGAAAGCTCCAGGCCAACCTGCGCTGCAGAGACTTCCGGCTTCCTACATCCGGCTTCCTCTTTCCGGCAAGATGGCATCTGAGCAGGAGGTGCAGACCCCGAGGCTTCCGGACCTGCTGGAAACCGGCAGACAACTTCTGGAGGAGGTAGAAGCCTCAACACAACCCATGGGCTCCAGGCTAATCCAGGATAAGGTAACGAGGGCCTTGGGACTCCTGGAGACAGCCTCAGACATGTTATTGCAGCTCGATATGTTCAGCAGGAACGAAGATTGGGAGGAGATTGCTTCCGCTGACCTCAAGTACCTGATGCTCCCAGCCCTGATGGGCGCGCTCACACTGAAGCTGGTGGACACCAAACATCGCATCGACCACCTGCAGCGGGCTCGAGACCACTTCATGAGCTTCCTAACCCAGAGCCACAACTACCACTTGGCCGATTTTCAATTGCCCTGGGTCCAGAGCAGCCCCCAGGAAGGCAACCAGCCCCCTTCAGCCATCCTGGAGCTCAACCTCGTTGCCATGGCATCCCAGAGGCAGGCCAAAATCCAGAGGTACAAGCAGAATAAGGCAGTGGAACAGAAGCTGTCTGCTTTGAAGTCAGCGGTGGAGAGTGGTCAGGCTGATGACGAGCGTGTGCGGGAATATTACCTCCTTCAGCTGCGCAAGTGGATCAACATCAGCTTGGATGAGATGGAGAGCATCGACCAGGAGTTAGAGATCCTGAGGGAAAGAGACTCCTCCAGTGAGGCATCAGCTTCCCGCTTGCCTCCTCAGGACAGACCTCCAATGAAACCCTTCGTCCTCACTCGGAGCGTTGCCCAAGCACAAGTCTTTGGAGCTGGGTACCCAAGTCTGGCAACTATGACGGTGAACGACTGGTATGAGCAGCAGCAGAAATGTGAGGTTTTACCGTCATCAGATAAGGAAGTCGAAAAGCAAGTATCACCACCTGAGTCCCACAGAGTGTCTCAGCAAGAAGAAGAGCCGGAGCTGGAGCAAAAGGAAGAAGAGGAAGATGAGGATGCCCTCCACAGGATGCAGCAGTGGGATGACTGGAAGGATACCCATCCTAGGGGCTATGGCAACCGACAGAACATGGGCTAACCTCCCCTCCAATGGGAAAAGGATGCTGGACCATTCATCTCCCCACACAAGGGTAACCCTGTTCTCTTCCCTTGCTTGTGCCCCTCCTCCAGACGTGTGCAACAAAGGGAAAGATACTGAGTCTTGCTTCACATTCAATAAAGTACCGCTTTTGAGATTTATTTGCACCCTGTTTAATATCCGGTACTCTCTTTTGGGCATTATTCTCACCAGGGTGTATTGCAGTTTCTTAAGTGAATATAAAGAGTGTTGAGAAATGGTTGTGCAATCATTGACTGCATGATTTCTCTTTAAAAAAATAACAAAACCCCCTTTGCTTGGAAAGATTATATATATATATATATCCCTCAGGAGGATGTTACAAATGGCCTGATGAATATGATGAATACTGCCAAACTCTCAACTGGGTTTGTTTTGGTTCTAATAGAGTAAGTCACATGAGCTTACAGAACAACCAGCTCCTTTAGTTATGGGATGTCTGAACAGCCACCTTCTTTAATTATGGAATGTCTAGAATCTTCTCAACAAAGAGTTTATATGAAGGTGGGAGCTTCATTATTATTTGCTGATATTTAATATGACTTGATATTTTAATCTTACATTTACAATAGAAATAGCTTCCTAGCCAGACAGTAATGGTGCCTGCTTTCAATCCCAGCGCTTGGGAGGCAGAGGCAGACAGATCTTTGTGAGTTCGAGGCCAGCCTGGTCTACAAGAGCTAGTTTCAGGACAGCCAGGACTGTTTAATACACAGAGAAACCCTGTCTCGAAAAACCTAAATAAATAAATTAATTAAATTTAAAAAGGAAGAAAAGAAATAACTTCCTGAAAGGAGAGTAGAAACTTAACAATATCTATCAATCAAATATAAAAATACAGATATTCAACTCAGTATTTTCACATCTTTATATGTAGAAAGCTGATTTACACAAAGGTATAATATGAAAAAGTGGTGATCTGTTCCTTATAAACTCTAAAAGTTAGAAACTATGTTTTCATCTAAAGAGACCTGAGTAAATGATCATTTTTTGTAATCGCCATACAATAGGTTGTTAGTAAACTGTGGGACTAAAATTATTTGGTTTTGTATGAGATAATTTAGGATTATTTCCCAAACTATATTAGTTCATAAGAAAAATGAGATGAAAAATATAAAGAAGAATGAAACCCTCTTAATTGTGCACAGGGAAATAACCATGAACATTATGGTATATTATATAGGTATCTGCTGTTACTATTTACTCTGAATCATCAATCACATGCATGTTTATTGTGAGTTAAAATATTCAATAAACTTATTGATGATAGCTACTGATGACTTCTGACAAATGATGAGCAGCTGGGTACCCACGAAAACAAAACACAAAAAGAAAACAAAAAAAAATGAGAAAAGTTGATTTGACATGTCTGCCAATGTACGTAAAGATTCCTACCATGTTGATATCACCTTAACAAATTTTCACTGAATTCAGAGGCAGAAAAACATATTCATAATTCATTTTTTCTAGCCAGGATGAGCCAGGTGCAGAGCATTACTAGGGCTAGGGAAATCTCAGGGGCTTGTGTTACTGAAGCTATGTGAACCCCTACTCTCAACCCTCTTGTACAGCACTTACTGTCTCTAATATTAAGAATACAGGAGCCACTGAGCAATGTAGAACTTCTGAGCAGTTTAATTTCCCTATGAAGTTGGGTGAGCAGAGCTGCTAAGTTTAACTTTCATACTAAACAAAGATCAGGCAATTTACATGATTTTCTTTGCCCCTGTTGGGCTCTTAGATGTGTTTGCATGTAGAGTAAAGAAAATATTAGGTCTAGCAAGAATGAGCTATCAAACTGATATTTCCTGACCTTTCGAAATGGAAAACACATCTTAAATTAACAACATGCATGGGATAAGTGCAATGAGTTCTGCCCTTTGACTTCAAACTATTTGCTTTCTAGATATGTGTGTGTGACCATCTACTTCCTGACAGAAGCTCTAATACTAGGTCTTTCAAAATCCCCACAGTAAATGCCTGGCTAAATAACAAGGAGGGAGAAATCATCTTTCCCCCTAAGTGATTGCTGATCCAAGCAGCAGTTTCCTCATTTACCCAATGCACTGTCATCTGCCTACCGTCACATCTGGGCAAAGGTCATGCAGCAATGGTGTTTACCTATGTCTGTGTTTATTCACAGCCGGAAGTAGCCAGAAGGTGTAGTTGTAATGGGGAAAGAAAAAAGAATTCAGAAAAAAAAAAATAAGGAAGACGAGTATGACTTTCTATTGACAGCATATAAATCTTACCCATCATGAGGAGGTCAAGAAAAGGCCAAAGAAAGTGAACTTATTTAAACCAGATTTTTTTCATAAAAATTAATATGTCCTCAAAAATATATAGTTCAAAAATAAGCTAGAGGAAAAATAAATACAAATTTTAGCAAAGGTATAGCACATGAACTTAAAGAACATGAATCATGTTACAGGGCAACATTGAAACATTTTTTAGAGATACATATTTGCTTGTAAAAATGTTGCATTTCTAAAAGACTGGTGAATTTTTAATTTAAGGTATTTTTATTTTACTTATGAAACCATATATGTGAATCTTGAAAAACATTTTCCCTGCCCATTTAATAAAATTATATCTCCAATTCCAATTGTTAAAATTAATATATCAGATTAAATTTTTATCTGATTACTATCAACCAGCAACATTTCTATACAATGTTTGCCAGTTTTTTATGTTCTATACATTATCTTAAAAATATAAAGGGACATTTAAATCAAACAACACATGGCAATGCTAATAAATAGTAATTCTCTGACAAACATCGGAGGGACAGAAGAATCTTTTGTCTTTCTTCCTTTTTTATTTTTTTATTTATTTTTTGTTATGAGACTCTGTATACTTTGTGGAAAATGCTGACAGAGAAACATAAAACGTCGATGTAGAATACGTGAATACAGGTTGGAAAAAAAATCAAAACTAAGAGACATCCCTTTAAGAGTACTATAAGCTTTCTCTGCACTTTCAACTTTGTTGAAACACAACTGAAATAAAGTTATAGGATAGTACACATTCCCTTTGTAAGGATGCAAGCAGCATGCTTTTGGTGCTTCTCATCAGGGAAGAGGACTAAGTCCCTGGTGTGATAGCTATGTAATTGATGTCTCATCAGTGCCCCGAATCATCAGCTGGGTAATAGCAAACTTTTGTACACAGACATCTGCACTACACCATGTCCTTCTAAAGCTTGAAAGCACTGTCAGTTTTCCCTTTAGACAAAGCTGTTCCGAACCAAGCCTGAGTGAAATGTCCGGTTCTGATCTCTAAAACCAAAGAAGAGTTGTTTAACCAAACTAAGTTTTGCCTTGCCATAGTCAGAAATCTTCAGCTTGCTTCTGACACTCCAAGCCAATATAATCCCAAACAAATACTGCTCAGCTGAAACTTCCATGCGAACTGCACTGGAAACACAAAAGACACCTGAGAAATGTGCTTAAATAGTCAAAGTTCCTTAATCTCAATGAAATTTTAATGCGTATAAGTTGCAAGGAATTTATAGACATCATGATGTTATTAACTATAATATTTGGGAAAGATTATTCTATATTTATGTTTAAATTGATGGAACACGTATACCTGCAGACTCCAACCAAAATGAAAAAGATCTATGACTAGAATGTACACATGAATTGACATGATTAAAATAATATCTAAAGATTTAAGCAGGCAGATAATGTAGAAACTTGTTTAATAAACGCAGTGTCGCACTTAATCTAAGACAGACCATAATGAAAAATTTTAGCCATTGCATCGTTCACCTCTTCATTCTAAAGTGTAATTGTCAGTTTTGTTTCCAGGTGCCAGAGGAAGTGGCTGCATCTTTGGGATATTTACAATTTGTGCAATTTATTGAGACAGATCCAATTCCTTTTTTATTTGTTTTCCCAAAGCACCCATTTTTTTTGCCTTTGCTGACCAGTGCAAAATCAGCCTCACTAATGTTTATAAAATACCACATTATAGTTAGATATCGAATCCAGATGCAAGCACTGCAGTTCTAACAGATAGGAATTTGATGGAGTCTGTCTTTAGATTGCTGCTGTCCAGACCATCTAAGCATAGGTGCTGCAAAACTCTGTGGCATTAAACAATGAAGAAGAAGACAGTCAGGTGTATGTGTATGTGTGTGTGTACATGCATGTGTGTGTACGTGTGTATATGTGTATGAATGTGTGTATGCGCGTGCTTCTATGTCATGTCTGTGTGTGTGTGTGTGTGTGTGTGTGTGTATACATGTATACTCAGGCACTCATATACACTTTTGGGGGGGAAAGGAAATGGATAACACTACGAAAATAAAGTAAGTGTATCTATTTTTAAAGATTCTGAAACTTCCATACAAAAGTATGGAAACATCCCCCCAATGGCTATTGTTTTATATTAAGACAAACACATTAGACATTAATGTTTACACTAAGCTATGAATTAAATTATTATATGTGATTATGCACATGTGTGTATAGAGGCCAAAGGACAACCTTACATGCTGTTCTTAGGCTGCTTACTTTTTAAACCAGACTCTGTTACTGGCCAAAAGATTACAGACTAGACTAGGCTGGGTGGCTAGACTAGCGCGGAAATCTACCTGTCTCTGCCACCTACCATTGGGTTTACTATATGCACTACCCTGCCTGGATTCTCTGCATGGATTCTGGGAACTGATCCAGATGCCTTCTTAGACATCTCCCAAGCCAACAGGTTATAGTATTATTTTGAATTTTTGAAGATATTTAAAAGGCCATTACAGTTCAATGTTTAAATGCTTGTGAATGATATTCTTATTAGAATTATCAGCTACAATAAACGAAACTGCCATTATGTAGCTCCTAACTAAATGACATAGGTGCTATTTCTAGTTGGTTAAGGACACCTGAAATATTTTTTCCTTTTCCTTCAACCATTTCTTAAATTCTTCCTTCCTCTCCCACACTGAGAACCAACTTCAGGACAGTGCACTCTTGCTGGGTAAAAGTATTTCCACGGACTCTAGGTAGGTCCAGAGATTCTCTACCCAGACATAGAGAAAAATGGGAATTCTGTGCACCCAATATGTTTACCTCCTCTTGTTTTATTTTCAAAGTCACTGTGTCACCTAAGCTGATTCCAGAACCCTAATAAGCCCAACTGACCATCATGCCTTGGCTTCCCTCATAGCTAGAGTTATAGGGCCTGTCTCACTTCCACCTTTAGCAAAGGAAACATGCCAAAAGAAATGGCCAAGATCTTATGATCTATATATTCTATTGAGGAGTATATTACTGTCTCTACTAATATGGACCTCTTTGATCCTTCCAATAACTCTGTGATGTAGTAAATAGTGCTGAGGAAGTTGGATCTCCAATAAGATAAATTATTCAATTTTATAGAGGACATATGTTTATACAATAAAATATCAACATTAAGGAAAATTAAGCACACTTATAGCCCTTTCTGAAGCATACACATGGACTATAATAGATGCTTTCTAAAGCTTATAAACATTTAGAATATTTGACTATGACCCATAACTGCTGATTCATTTGTATGAGTTCTATTTTGTTACTGTGAAATTCATATATGGATATATGATTTAGGAAAACCTTAGGTCTATGAACATTTTTCTATAGAATTAATAAATGAGGATACCTGCATGCCTAAAGAAGCAAATATAATCCAATTTGAATTAAAACCAACTTCATGAAAGCCCAGAGACAAACTTTTGATAAAGTAAAAGCTAGCTTCTCTTTTTGCTGCCACTTTAGCATAATCTCAGTTGTATCTTCAGTTGGGTAGTTGGAATATGTAGAGTCTAGACGGGGTCCTTATAAGTAAGTCAATGTCTGGAAAAGAGGGACCACCTGGGATTGGGAAGGGGCTTATGGCATGAAGGATTTGAATGTGTGAACATAGCAAGGAGAGGCTAATCAATCAAATATGGGCCAAAACACTGTCCATTTGGTAAGTAAAGAGCATTTGATCCTATGAACAGAAGAGGATAAATAACTAAGTTCATTATTCTTCTGAAGTTCTTTAGGCCAGAGGTATAGTGCCTTAGAATTTTTTTGTTTGATTGTTTGGGTCTTTTGAGAAAAGGACTCTAGCAGAGAATAGCCAAATCTTATTAGGTAGCACAGGGTGGCCTCAAATTCATGTTGATCATCCTACCTGAGAGCTTTCTGAGTGCTGTGATTACAGACATGATATACTATATCCATGTTCGTTTCAATTTGTGTGTATATAATGCAATGTATAACATGCTCCAGTTTAATATCAAGCCTGTACTCTTGTGTTCTCTGATTCATGTCCAAAACAAAATTATTCATCAAGCCCTCTTCACTCTGGCTTCACACTAACCTTGGTCTTCTTGGGATTTAACTGATCCTTCCATTTATAGAAAAGAAGATGTGAAAATGAGACCTACTAGCTGAGGAGTCCAGTGTGCTCCAGGGAGAGCCTTGATCTGTCCTTCACAATAAGATTTGCTGCTCACTTTGTGCCTCCCTTTTCTCCTCCTCCACTGGTTCTTTTAATAAAGTCTTAACAAAGAACCATTACATTCACAAAGACATCAAAATATTAGTTTAAATGGACTGGTTCTCCAGAAAGAAAATAAAAGTTATTTCTATGTAGTTCATAAAAATATAAGCATATATATTCCTAAAGTATGGACTAATGAAGGAAGTGACTTCTGAAAAGTTTTTACTTAAAATATTTTTATATAATATGTTTTGTTCGTGTTTTCCCCATCTTTTGCTCCTCCAAGATCCTCCCAACCTTCCTACCCACCTATCTTAGTTTTGGTTTCCCTTGCTGTGCAGAGACATCATGACTGTAGCAACCCTTATAAAGAAAACATTTAATTGTGGTGGCTCAGTTACAGTTTCAGAGTTTTAGTCTTTATCATCATGATGAGGATCGCAGTGGCATGCCAGCAGACATGGTGCTGGCTAAGTAGCTGACAGTTGTACATCATGCCGGCAACAAGAAGTTGACTGAGATTCTGGGCAGTGTCCTGAGCATGGAAAACCTCAAAAACTCCGCCATAAGTGACACACTTCCTCCAACTAGGCCACACCTCCTAATAGTGCCACTCCCACAGATATTATGTGGGCCACTTATGTTCAAACTACTACACCACCTAACCTATGTTCTTTATGTCTCTTAACAGATCAAGTCTCTGCCAATGGATTTGGATGGCAGAAGACTTAAGGTCAAGAGTCTTCTAAGGAAAACGAATTCTCAATTTTATTAATATTAGCTCCTGTGCTATTTGAAAGTCATAAAGAGTCTGAGTCTGAAGTGAAAGTGTGCTAGGATGTGGGTGGTCTTTATGCAGGTTTGTTATCTTCCTCAGAAGAGATTAATAACCACAAGAGCAAGTCTGTCTTTCTGTCTACACTTCATTTATCACCATGTGAACTCTCTGCCTGGAATTACCTCTTCTATGGAAATTCTTCACTGAAGTTCAGCAGATAAAAGTGCCATGTGTGTGGACTTACTAACCCTAATCTTTTAAGGAAAAAAAAAATTCCCGATTTCGGGTATTCTGTTATAGGAAGAGAAAATAGTTGAATAGCTAGCATGGCCCCACACAACTTATTTATGAGAAAATATTTTCACAACACATTATACCTCCAAAATAATTCCTCAAAAAGACAGAAGAATGATAGAGAAGAGGGAAGAGAAATTAATTAGATAAGAAGTGTGGTCATGTGGTAGAAATCTTCCAAAATGGAATTTTTAGATAACTAGAATTATGATTGAACTCACAAGTGAAATTACTCCTGGAAAACTTACATATTGAATATTGTATTATTTTTTCCTCATCTATTTATTGGGGTAAGCATGGAAGCTATAAAACAAGTGTCAGTCTGTGTGCTGCTCTGAGGGAAAGAGCAACAAGCTGTTTACTTTATTAATTTGGGGTCAAGTGATGGCCAAGAATCTATGACTCTGACTGTTTTTATGCAACCATACTCTGTGATGAATGAATATCCATTAACTTTATTATATCATTACTTAAAATGGTCTGAGAGGAAACAAAGAGTAAGGTAAGATCATAGGAGCAATGTGGTGTAAACTGCTATAGTAGCCTCCCTATTTCCTATATGTAAGGCTTTTACACCCTTCATGATCTGATTTCTTCCACTTACTGTATGGGCCATACTTGCAAGTGGCTTAATGAAAAGTAAACAAGTCTCAGAAATCAGGGAAGAAGAGAAAGGGTCATTTCTTGACATCAATCTGGCCTTAAAATACATCATCGAACCAAGAAATAAACCCAACACTCAGGAGGTAGAGGCAGGAAGGTAACAGTTTGAGGTCAGCCTGTACTATACTTAGATTTCTTTTCTAAGCTTCCCATACCGTCATCAAACACACAACACACATACACACACACACACACACATATACACATGAAACAAGCAGAAACCCTTGGTCTAAGCCTTCCTTGAGCCTCCTGACAGGCAATTATTAAGTTAGTCCATCTGATAGTATTAAAGGAAATACTGAATGCTGTGGTATCAAGCCATCCACACGTTTCACTTACAGTAGAACCAGGCAAAAGGCAATTTTTAAAATATGCATGCTCATGTATACTTTGTGTTTCTTCTAAAGCTGGACAGATCTGCTAGAAGGAATGAGTTAAGGAGGAGGAAAGAACGATGGCATTAGTGTTTTTGCACCTCAGTATGTCCAGGATTTCCTGGAAATCTTGTAACTATTTGTAGGCTACAATTTTATCTTGTTGATCCACAAAGAAGATAGACTTCAAATAAATTCCCCAACTCAGAATTAGAGCTGACATTTTAAAAGTGTTCCCTGGAAGAGAAGTGTCTACTAGGAAACCTGAGTAGGATGGTTCTGACTATTTGAATTGTCAGTTCCCAAGGGACTCCTGGCCACACCTTAAACAGCTGTAAACCTCAGAATGTTGCCAAAGCAGCCACATGTCCCTGAGATGGCAAATGCATGTAAGCTGGGAAAAGCACTTGTTAAATGAGAGGAGATTCTTGATTGGGAAAGAACTTGCGGCAGAGAAGATGATGAAGCATTGGGCTTCCAAGTATAATGTGTCTCTCAAGTGTAACATGAGGAGGCCTGTTTGTTGGGGGTTTTTCTGTCCTCCCACCAGGTTCCCACGATTGTTTAGTCCCAGAGAAAAATCACACACAGATCTCTATAAGTTAGAAAGCTGATTGGCCCATTAGGTCAGGCTACTTATTAGCTAACACTCATATCTTGATTAACCCATTATTCTGATCTATTTTTGCCATGTGGCTCAGTACCTTTTTCAGTGGGGCAGCTTACATCCTGCTGCTTCGGTGGTCTGGGCAGGAGTGGGAGGAATCAGCTTTCTCCTTCCCAGAATTCTCCTGCTCTCCTTGCATCATTTCCACTTCCTATCTGGTTTTCCTGCCTACACCTCCTGCCTGGCCAATCAGCGTTTATTTAAAACATGATTGACAGAATACAGACAATTTTCCTGCACCACTCAAGGAAACATGTTTCTTCAGTAAGCAATGCCTGCAGGAAAGTAAAGTTAGTTATCTAGGAACTTAAATGATGCTGGTTCATAATAAGATTGTTTGGATGGTTGTTTGGTTGTTTGGTTATACAATATGAAATTTAATTTCTGTGTAAGTAGGGGCATGAATTTTTTAATGACTCATTGAGTTAGGAATTGAGAAACTAACCAGTGCCATTCTTGCTCTTGGATAACTCCAGCAAAGGTCACAGAATTTTTTGACAGGAGCTAAATAGAGTTAAGAGAGGCTGAACAACTCACACTTAAGTAGCAAACAGACGCAAAATTTGAGAGGCATATGAATCCATAGCCAGCTCTTTAACACACTGGGAGTTGTTAATATGCTGCTTTCAAATTATCCTAGTTTATTTCAGAGCAATCATAGAATGTTTTTTATTTTTAATTTCAGAACTTCAAGAACAGACTATGATTTTTTTTTATTTTATCATTAAACATCTCAAAATATTACATGGGATACTAAAATCTATTTGTACATGGACACAGAGATGCACGTAGGCAAAGGTGAGTGTGCCCATATATTCATGTGCACAAACACACACACACACACACACACGGACACACACACATGGACACACACACACACGTAGACACACAGAGAATATGAAATAAAGTTCCTAGAGATATCTGCCCAGGCCTAGTAAGACACCTTTAATATTAGCAGTGTCTTCTAGAGCACTTCCTTCTTTCAGTCTGTTAGAAATCCTGACATACTCTTCTTCAGAAGTAGCCAAGGCTATTTACCTGGTACCTTTGTTCTGTTCCGTACATCTCACTTCCTTAAAAGTGAATCTAAAGGGTTTACACACAAGTCCTTTTGGTCAGACCCGAAAAGTCCTTTGGGGGATTTTATAAAAGCTCCTTATGCAAAGCCTTGATGACAATTAAATCCACCGCTCACTGAAGAGTTCACTCTTGCTTCAGAACCCATGGATCTCTCTGCTCTCCAGTGCCCTCCAACTTCATCTTTTCCTCCTTTCCAAACTCCCCTTCCTGCTTTCTGTTTCTCACAAAATGCTTCTTGAGGATCAAGCTCCAATTTCCTCACCCTCTGCTTCTCCATGTCTTTTCTCAGTGAAGGTCATTCTTTCCCAAGGCTTCACTTATGACTTCTTGGTCATAATCCAAATGATTCTTTTTCTGTAGACTCAAAGTGCTCCACACTGCCTCACAGTCTTCATTGCAGTCCCCCTAAATTCAAAGAAGCCCCCCAAACATTCTGGTTTCCCAGATGTTTCATTTTGGCACCAGCAATTTTTTTTTCCAGTCCTGCAGAATGAAACTTTAAAGCACACGTGACTCCTCCTTTCCTCCCCATCAATATCCAATCTGTCACAGCATTTTAGCAAATCTCCCCTCAGAATCTCTCCGACTCATCTCTTTCTCCCCATTCTGGGGCTGGCACCACTCTTGCATAGCCACATCTGCTTTGCTGCAGCGGTTTCCTGCCTTATTATATTTCAGCCTCTATTATCTCCAGGCTCTCCTCCATTCTGCATGTAAATACCTAATTAATCTTCATGCATCTCCATGCTTCCTGCAGACACTGTACTCTGCTTCCTTCCTATTTATCCAGTCACATTGCCTTCCTTCCCTCATCACTCACTTCCTCTGCAATCTGATCATCTCCCACCAAGCAGGGAGTGAGCAGTCCTCACACCAGCCTCTGCTTCCCCTGACAATCTGTTCCTCTCTTTATCCAAATATTATGTGAAAACTTCTCGGCTCTTGTACCGCCCCATCCTTCCACAGTACTGTTGTTATTGTCCTCAGAAAATCATTCAATGTATAAAGATCTTCTTATCTGTGCAAGTGATTATGTGTGTTTCCTGTTGAAGGCAGGAATCACATCATGCATATTTTATATTCCCTGCAGCACCTAGACCAGTGCTGAACACAACGCTGGGGACATGATTGATAGACTCATCTGACCCTGCCCTCCTGCTACCTGGTCACCTGTCCTTTTCCCCCACTAGGAATTGTTGAGTGATCACCATCATTCACACAGAAAACACAAGCTAGTAAGAGAGAAGGGTCTCACATTTCTCCAGCATTCTTCAAAGTCTCTCTCTCCATACATCAAGACCCTCCTCAATTATCTCTATTAAAGGGGAAGTCCATTCTTCATCATGTCAAGGTGAATCCCTCTACCAGTGCATTTGATCCCATATTCGCTCACTACCCTAATTCGGCTTTACCAGCTACTTCTCTTTGTCCCTTATCTTTTCAATCCCGCTGTCTCTTCTCAAGTCATTGCCTTAATCTACTTTATATGCTCTTGGGTCTTTTTATCTATTATTAAAACACTCAGGCAGATTTTCAACATCCAAAGGACTTTGCCCCCACTTGCAGTTTATTGTTCTCCTCCCCTATAACATGTTAAACTCCACATCACTTCTATGTTCCCCTCTACTTTCTAACAGGTATAAGGGACAATGTTTATTGAACAATTAGATCTGCCCACTTCTGAATTCTCATTGAAAGACCTGGATAAATCCAGATCCCCCTAGCAGGAAAACAGAGCCAAAAATCTAGCAGGAAGAGAAGAATCAGAAATCTAGGATTAACCAATTTCAGGGTTTCAGGAACTAGCTGAAGATAAAGGTAGATTGTAATCTTGAGAGTAATCTTGAGAAACAGAGAGATTGCCCCTAGTAATTATCACCCCCTAGTAATTATCATTGGTATAGGAACTAGCTGATTACGACCTTGAGAATGATCTTAAGAGGCAGGGAGTTGCCCCCTTGTAATCATCACTGGAATTTTCAGAGTTTTCTGTGACACCCTCCCTGCCCCCCTTTTCGGATTACTGGGCTGTGTGGTTTCTTCCTATAAAAACTACTTCTCCCAGTCACTCGAGGTCGAACTCTTCCCATGCGTGGGTTATGAGTCTCGGCCCCAGTGCACTGGTCTTGTCGTCTTGTCATTAAACCTCGTGTGATTGCAGCAAGGACGGTCTCTCGTGAGTTACTGAGGGGGTTCGCGTCATCCCGAGGCTCGAGTGAGAGTCTCCCCTAATCGGGGGTCTTTCATCATGAAATTGGGATTTCAATAGAAGCCAAGATTGTTTGTTACACTTTTTTAAAAAACTTAACTTTATGTCTGACTTTTGATTTTGATGTTGCCAAATACCGGAAAACACTCCTATAAGAGAGGAGATGTTTACTTTGAAGGCAATTTCAAGGGCATTGAAATTTGCAAGGAAGGTATAATAGGAGCATGAGGCAGCTTCTCCTAGACACCTCAGAAGACCGAGAAAGTGAGAAGGCAGGATCCAGCTGATCTCCTTCTTTTACACAATTTGACAACTCAGTCCACTGAAGTTCAGTGTAGATCTTCTTAGTCAGTAGCTCTTTGGAAAAGTACTCACAGATCCACCCAGGTACATTCTACCTGGACATTTCTTAACCCAAGAGTAGTGATCAGAAATAGCCATCACATTCTTTCTCTTTGGTTTATGATGCTGAATACCTTTGTTGCCATTTTTTTTTCTCATATTACCCTTTTCTTTTCTTCTCTCATTAGCTTCCTTTCCTTCTTTTTCTTGGAGACCAGTCACTGCTGTGGAGTTGAGCTGCAAGGGAGAGAAATGGTATTCACAGACAGGAAGAAGAATCTAGTCACACACAGCAGGGAACAGCCTTGCCCATTATGCCCCTTGGTCATGCAAATGGTCACATGCTGTTTGCATAATGGAAGGTTTTGGAAAGCCCTGCTCACAGGTGCCAATCTCAGCACTCTCCTCCCCTCAAACTGGAGTAATAGTTTTTGAAGTTTTCCTTTAAAAAATGTTGAAAAGCCTCATTGCCTACAAAGAACATTCAAAGCCAGCTGTGGAGCTGAAAACTACTAATAAACCGAACTACCCTGCTTTTAAGGTTTATTGTTTTTTCTTCAGTATTTTAGCCCTGTATATCATTACCAAGCAAAATTTATTTAAGATTACTGACAGATAATTATACATCCTACCCAGCCCTTCCAGTGTTAGTCATTTTTGTAACCACTGAATGGAGAAGTTCCAATGCTTCTGTGCAAGCTTCTAGATCACTTTCTTAGGATGAGTGAGTTTACTTTGTACAGCTCTGGACACAATTGCATTGAACTGGCATTCTAAGTTGAGTTTGGATTCTCAACACTAGATGAATAGCAAGCCTTCAATCCATGGAAACACTTACATGTTACAAACTTCATTTTATTTTTTTATTGATTGACTGGTTTTCTAGATAGGATTTCTCTTTGTAGCCCTGACTGTCCGAGAACTCACTCTGTAGACCAGGCTCTTCTTGAACTTATAGAAACCATCTGTCTCTGCCTCCTGAGTGCTGGGATTAAAATGTGTGCCAGCATGACAGGTCCATTTCTTCATTTTAGAGCAAAGTCATGTTAGGGGGAAATTTTGTGCAAGATATTTAGATATTTGTAAAACAATAAAACAAAGAATAAAACATAGGATATATCTTGACAGCTATAATAATACCTGAATTGGAGAATTGGAGTAACTTCCTTACCTCTCTTGGGGTCCTTGCTTCTCCTTCCTTTGGACTAGAGGAAATGCTCGATATGAGCAGGACTTCTGGCATACTTGTAAAGTACAGCCCAAATCTCTGATGCCCTGCTGTTCATGCAGCCCAATTTTTATAGCCTCAACATGCTAAATGAAGTACAACACCAAAGCAATCATTGGATATTTCTAGCCAAATCAATAGTTATGAAAAAGGATGCTTAAAAGAAATCCCACACTAATTCAGGATTGAGTTATTTATTTAGGGATAGACTCACAGATCACAATTCTCTACTGGAACGGGGAACAGCAATCAAATCCTGCAGCCAGAAAAGAGGCTCGATACTTGCTTTACATTGGCATATATAGTATAAGAGGCCACGCCCAAGTGGGCGGGTAACTTAAAGGCTACAGGCAGTAGGAATTCCTACAGCATAGTTATGCTCTGATCAATAGAAAATTGAAACAAATGTGATTTGGTTTAAATTATTCAGATAATTTCTCCAATTTTCCACTTTATTTTGTTCAGACAAAAATTATACTAGGTAGCCATACTTTTAATACAATCATGCAATGTAGTTTCATTTGTGAAATAAAATACTTTGTAAAAATCCATTGTGAAACATACACATGTTTGCCTTTCCTTTTATTATAGTCATCTTTACCAACTAGTTTTACCAGCTTTAAGTTTTCACAAGTATAAACATAATTGGTTTAAAATTAGATTGACTTAACAAGTATTTAGTAGCTTCCAATTTGTCATTTTGCTTTGCTCCATGTATTAAAACAAATCACCACTAGATCTCTATCAATGTAGAACATTCCAAAGGAAACGAGAAATATACCTAAGCTATAATTGAAGAGTTGATAAAATGGACTTTGGGCAAATTTTAATCAAAGAGTGTTGACTTATATTGGTCCAAGTTTTTGCAAGGAAGATGTCATAGGAGATAAAGGCTTTGAATTCAATCACATATTTTACTTTGGGCCTGTATAAATGTTCAAGGTCAAAAAGAAAACAAGTTTTGCTTTTCCCATTATAGCCATGTTTTTCAGCTTAGATGGAAAGAGTTCCAGGGCAATTCACCCCCTCCTGGCTTTCTATCTCTCTGTGTGCATCTTTGAGAAGTGGGATTAGAGAGAAACCTGCAGGCATATTAATAAATAAATTTCACATGCTGTTAGATATTAAGTAAACATACAGATACATATTCCTCCAGGGTTTATGATCTTATAACCTGGAGATTTCTAATTTGGCACCTATGACATATGGTAGCTTCCCATGGGGGTGTTCAGTGAATTAATTCTCATATTTTCATCTTAAAAATAAATGTAACCCTGATTTGCTTAATGTACTTCGTAGATAATTCTGTGTGTCACGTCTACAAATAACTTCCAAAAAGTTCACTCTTTCCCTGTATATAGTCAAACGTTTCCTTATTTAAAATGCAACACTGACATCACTACAAATAGTACAGATAACTAAGAAAGCTTAAGCACTGGGAATGTTTGCTTTGAGCAATAAGATCAAATGTTAATTAAGTACATGTTGGAAAATTGGAGAAACAGTGCAAGGGAAACCTACTGCATTGTTTATCAAGGTATTTTTTAAAATATGATATTTATATGCTGTGAAAACTGCTGATATAGTAAAGAGACTCCAAACCACAGCAGCTTCACATAGGAGCTCAATTCCCATGTGGGTATACTTACTGACATGACCTATCCACATACTTTATGGTCACAAAATGTCCCTAAATATAATGGGAATCCACTACTAGAGCATAAATGATATTTAGAGTTATGCTTGAGCAACATTAGCATTAAATTCTCTCCCAATCCCACCTTCTCTCTCTCTCTCTCTCTCTCTCTCTCTCTCTCTCTAGCTTGTTTTAGGTTAGAAATAGAGGTTTTGCTTCTTAAAATTAAGAAAGGGAGCCAGCAATAATGAAATACTAACTAACCTGATCTAATTCCCTTGTAGACATGGATAATTGATTCATGTGTATAATGTGAACAGATTCATGTGTTTGTAATTAGGAAACTAAAATGAAGATGAGGAGCATTAAAGGAAAGCAGAGCCACAACAACAAAGCAGTGGTCTAGATGACAGACAGAAACGACCAAATCCAGAGCAGCATCTGGTATGAGGGAAAGGAGGAGGAGAAAGGGCTAAACAAAAGTTCAGAGTCTAGTAGCCATGTGTATCCATTGTACATAGCTTAGGGAGGGAGCTAGAATAACTCTGACTGGATTCTGTTGTACTGAGAGAATTATCCCAAGTAGACACTGGATTTATCAAAATCGAGAAGATTTTCTCATGCAACTCTTTAAAAACTCTTAACAAATTTTTCTAGTCTATTATTGCGTTGATTGGTTAATGACATGTGAACTGCTCTACTCCTCCCCAACTCCTGTCACTATGCTTTACAAACACCTAAAACATACACACTTTCCTGATTTCACCTAGATGTTCAACAGAGAACGCTTAGGGAACCCTTGAATATGTAGCCTGTTGGTAAGAACTATGAGCTGAAAAGACTTGGGACCTGCTTTGCTTGCATGTTGCTGGGGTCTGCAATTAAGGCAGTCTGGTTGGGACACTTTTAAACTTGTATGGACTACACTAGCCCCAGTGACTAAGTAGGGCCTGACAAAATTAGAGTACTCCTCAATTCTTTCACTGAAGAGAGGAATTATTCGCTCTGTATTTCTAGATTTCATCTGGTAGTATTTAGTTGAACATTTCTGTGACTATTTTTGCAAGTCAAAGTGCCATGTTTTTTTCAGTTTTCCTGAAATATGCTGGCAAAATTTTTGTCAAGGTTATAATATCCTCACAGAGCGAGTTGAGGAGTGTTCTCTGTAGATTTTTATTCTCAGAAAGAGTTTGAGAAGATAGCATTATTTCTTCATTGAATGTCTGACAGGAACTATTAATGAATCCATCTGGGGCCAGAAATGTTTATAGGAAGACTTTTGATTAATGTCTTAATATCTTACCATCTATGTGCATGCTTCTTATGTATTTTCTTCCTTCAGGAGTCAATTTAAATGATTATGTTTTCACAGAAATTTGTCTGTTTGAATGTGTTTACTTATTGCTAAAGGGCCATTAATATTATTCTAATCTCTTCAATATTTTTAAGCTCTGGTAATATGTCCTTACTTAGATCCCAATAATATTTCCTTAGGAATTTTTGCTTCTCTAATAATTAGACCAATCTGCAGACATACTCAGTTTTAACAATCTTCTTTAAAAGTAGTTTTTTTTTTTTTTCCTTTGAGCTGGGGACACAGATCAGTCAATTGAGTGCTGCCACAAATGCAGGAAAACAGAATCCAGATGCCAAAAACTTACCTAAAAATCTAGCTAAGGAGAAAGGTGTCTGTATATCCATCCTATGGTGGGAGGAGATAGTCAGAATCTGGAAACACTGGCCAACTATCCATGGAGCTTTAAGTTCAATGATAGATGAAGACACCCAACATTAATTTCTGGCCCGCACACACACACGCATACACACACATTTGTGCATTATCTTGTTCTTTTCTTATTCCCTTTTTTTCTGTTTACTTTTGGTTCAGTCAGTAACTGGTGCGCAACAATTCTGTATCCTGTCAATTAAGTTTTAAATAAACGCTGATTGGCCAGTAGCCAGACATAAAGTATAGGCAGGACAACTAGACAGAAAGTAGATGTGGGGCAAGGAGAACAGGAGTATTCTGGGAAGAAGGAAGCTCTTTCCACAGTCCTGTCCAGACATTGAAGAAGCAGGATGTGACCTGCCCCATGGAAAAAGGTACTGAGCCATGTGGCTAAGGTAGATAAGAATAATGGGTTAATATAAGTTATAAGAGTTAATAAGAAGCCTGAGCTAATGGGCCAATCAGTTTATAACATATGTAGACCTTCTGCATGATTCTATGGGACCTAACGACTGTGAGAACTGGACAGGACAGAAACCCCATCAAGCAGACCATCATATTACAAGTAACTGCCTGCCTCTGGCATGAAGGCAAGCACTTGTAACCCCAGCTTTGTGGAAAGGCAGGGAGTAGAGACAGGGCATACTCGGAACTCATTGCTGAACTCACCTAGCTGAATTGGTGATTTGATTACGATTACGGTTATGGTTAGGATTAGAGTTGGAAAGAATCAGAGTTATGGATAGATAGAGGCACGGTAAAGGTTTGGGGTTAGGGTGAAAGTTTAGTAAATAAAATGTAAAGAGTGATAGATCGGAGACACCCCTACATTATACTTATATACACACATAAACACGTACACATATATGTTCACTCACACCCTTACACACAGACCTGTATGTGCATGTGCAAGTATACACACATTAAATGTATTGGGATTTTCTGAGTACTCTTTTAATTTTTCTATTGGGAAATATTTTTCTCCAATCATTCCCTTTTTTCCTGTTTCTACTGTATGAGAAAAATTTGCATCTTGCATTTCTATGTCTTTCTCCTTTGTGTTTATTAAACGATGTTTAAGTAGTTTAAAGCTGTGTATATAAATGCATAGCTATGTCATTATATTGATATAGATAGAGAGTCCTCTGAGCATATTTACTTCCTTTCACATGTTTTGGCATGTTCTAGATTTTACATTATCACGATCATTCATATATTATTTCTCTACATTTCTCTTTGACAGAATGTCTACCTGAAATCCCAACAATTTCATCTCAAAATAGATATAAACTGCTCTAGATCCAGTTTTTTTTTTCTTGATGAAGTCTATCTTAACAGTCTTTATTCTGGTCTTTTCAGCTAGATATGAAAAGAGTCCAGCATTTGTTCAATGTTTTCAGTTGGTGTGCATGTCCATCAAAGGAACATATAGTCTCCAGTTAGTAGACAAGTTTACCCACATGTGCAAATATGTTTATAAATGCAAAACACACATATAGTAATAGGTTTATTACTATTTATTACATATATTACCATGTTTGATGTATGGAGAAAATAATGTTTAAAAATATAGTTTATGTTATGGTTATTTTTCTTTGTTAATGATGTGGTTTTGTGTTTATTTGTATGTGCCTGTGTCTGTATGTGTATGAAGGTATGTGATAGGTGCCCTTGTGTCCATTAATATCAGAAGGGAAGTATTAGATCACATGGAACTGGAGTTCCAGTCTGGGAACTGAACTCAGGTCATGTGCAAAAACAGAACGTACTATTCAACTGCTGGGCTATCTCCACAGCCTCTGTGATATGGTTTTAATCACTTAAATTTTTTATGGATCGATGTTTTTGTTACTGTTTCTCCTACTACTTCTAAGAAAAGTAGTTTTAAGCCTCCTGTTATGCTTCTTTGTGTGCTTTTATGGCAATACCTCATATTTTAAAGTCACTTACTTAATATACATTTTCTTAGTCAATCAAAAATATTTGACTTTGAAGTATCACCCAAGGATGATCTGAGGTCTCTTTAAATGCGGTGTTTCTAAAAGCTCTGTTTCGCCCTTTGTACATGCTCTGCCCATCTGCGTTTTTTTCTTGTCTTTCTCCTTTCCTTCAACTGGAATGGTGGATGTTCTTGTTCCACAATTTTCTCCATTTAGCATGTCAGGGCTACAATTCATTGTCCTCTCTTCTGCCGTGATTTGTTCACTTAGAGGGTCACCATCATTCTTTTTCTTTCAAAGGATCAGTTCCCTTTTTGTAATATTATACTTTTATTTATCTGTATGACTGCAAGTCTATGTGACTACATGCCACATTTGAGCAAGTATTCAAGAAGAGGGTATTGGGTCCTTTGAACTAAAAGAAGTTATATGAAGTTGTGACCTACAGGAACCCTTGAAACTAAACTCAGATCCTCTGGAAGAGCAGCATGTGCTGTTAACCACTGAGCCATCTCTCCAGCCCTCTGTTTTTCTTTTTTAACGTATTTTTAATTACACTGTATTTGGCAAACATTTTCCAGTTTCTTTCTATTCTATCTCAGTTTTTCTTCTGGGATTGTGTTATTTTGTTGATAACATCTCAGACATTGATTATATATTGTTGCCTTGAGATATTCTGATATATCTAGTAGTATTTCCTATACTCTTTGCACACATAGTAATCATTCTCTTCACAACTATAAGGTTTTCTCTTTTACTTTATGATTTTTTAGGTGTTCTTTTTATTGTTGCTTCTCATATTTTATTGCATACGCTACTCTCCTCTTTCAAGCCACTGATTTCTTTGCTGCGCTTCAACTGGTGAAACTGCATTTATCAAATTTTTAATTTAGTTTTATTTTAAATCTGAAAATTATATTTGACAAGTTGCTAACACTGCTACTTAGTTTTGGACATTCATATAACCCAAAGTTAATTTACAACAAATCCTATTATTTGAACCCTATAAATGCAGTTTTAAGATGCTTAATTATACTTCAAAGTTATGAAACCAGGCAATTTTTCACTGTTTCTCCTATTTCTCACTCATATGCTGCTTCTGTATAATACCTAGTTGGTTTTTGTTTTCTTTGCAGTGTTTTCCAGTGTCTTGAAATATTTGGAAGGATGAAAAGGTTACTCTGGAAACTTTTCATTTGCTCCTGGTTTGCACTAGAGCTTGATCAATATAGATTCACAACACCAAGGGAAGGCTTGGTATTTCTCCAAACCTCTTTGCCATGAACATGCTACAAATCCATGAAAGCCAGCAATAACCAATCACAGCTTCTTTGGGTCATTTTCAAAAGAACTTCTCAAAGTTTTCTCAAAGCCTTGTGACACTTTTTATAGGCCAAAGGCAGCAGAGTGGATCATAATATTTTTTATTCTAGTTTTCTAGTTTACCTTGTCTTGCCTTTAGTTATGCTGGAAGCAAAGTCAACACAGTCCCCACTTATTGGGAAAAATTACTTTTTCAGACTATCTTCCTTAAAAAAACTTTCTAATCTCAATTATCTGTTCTCTACCCAATCTTGGGTGAGTGCAGATAAGAGTAACATCAAAGAATGTGTGTGTGTTTGTGTGTGTGTGTAAAATCTATGTATTCATACACATGTAGAAACATAATGCACACTTACATGTAGCTGCAGTACTTATGTACGCCTACAGCAGTCGTACAGTTATAAAAATATATACATGTATTTCTTCTATTTAAAAAGACTCATTTCCTATATACTAACTTACACCTACAACTTTCTGTGTTCTATACTTCTAAGTAGTTTAGCAATTTAAAAGCAGCTTACAACAAAATGTATTTAAAGCCTCTTCAGTAGTCATCCTCACAGAAATTGTGGCTAAAACATTTTGACTTAAAGCATAACTTTGTAGTATTTTAGACAAAATGATATTTCTACTTGTATTTGCTCAAAAATCCAAACAGAGCAGCTCTGAGTGATTTTTAAAATAGTAGGGTAAAATTTTACTCTATTCTCAATGATATACTTTTATGAACAAAATAGAATATATTTTAATATTAGGTTATATTGGCATTTTAAAGAATTAAGTCTAAGCTCACAAACTCACAGATAAACTGTGTAATACATTAAAAGGCAGTCAGTCTTTGAGTAAGTATGACTGATTGGAGTTTAAGATAATGGTTAACCACATTATGCATTGAGTGATAGAAACACTAGCTAACTTGTTTTGTTAATAAATAAAACAAAACAATAAACAATAAAAAATAAATAAAAATGAGCAAGCAAAAGAGAGTTGACATACTGGTTAAAAGCACTTGCTGCTCTTTCAGAGTGATGGAATTCTGGTCCAGTACCCAAATGAGGAAGCTCACAGCTGCTATTATCTTCAGCTCCCAGGGATCTGATGCCCTCTACTGGCTTAAGTAGGACTTTTTGCTCTCAGTAGGTACTCACACATGTGCATATATACACACACACACAACTACTCTCTGTCTCTGTTTCTGTCTCTGTCTCTCCCTCACAAACACACACACACACACACACACACACACACACACACACACAAAAGAAATCTGTGCATAGATTCACAGAATTGAGGACTTCTGACTCAAGGAAAGTAGGAGGGTAGGTGAAGCTCTATGGTTTTGCTTTTTATTCTAGCTCAGAATTGAGAAATAGATGGTTATTTATTTAGGGAAAGACTCAAAAATCAGAACCCTCTGCTTGAACAGAGATCAGAAACCGAAATCCTCAACCAGAACAGAGAGGCCAGAAAGAGAGCAGACACGTGTTCTACATTGGCTTATATAGTATAAGAGGCCACGCCCCAGTGGGAGGGTAACCACTAGCTGTAAGACTTCCTACAGCAAAAAATAAAATGAAATGAATCTAAAATGAATAAAAATAAAAAGAAAAACCATAGAGTTTCATCTACCCTCCTACTTTCTTTGAGTCGGGAGTCCTCAATTCTGTGCATCTATGCACAGAAGAATATATACAGAGAATTCTATCAAACATGTTTAATGATTCTATAATAAAATATTCAAACACAAATTTTCCTACTCTAATAACTTAATATGTGCACACAGTGAAGTTATGTACTGTCTTTATTTTACCCACTTAAAATGTGTGTAGAATATAGCAGTACTGGGGTATTCCAAAGGGATTCATTATTTAATGTTGAAAGCCCTACACAAATGCCAAACTCATTATAGTGTGCATGCTGGCAAGTGGCTAGGGTTTAGGAGATAATGCAGGAGCACACATAAATCAAAATTTCAACATGAAGAAACTTCTTTCTGTTCCAGGGAATGATTAATCACATCACTGACATCATGTGTGCAGGTTCTTGTTCATAAGTACGAGTTTAAACCCTTAGGTTACACCTTCAGCCCCCACCTATTTCCTTGTACACAAAAGCTGAGTGGGGATTGGGCACACCAATTCTGTCTGATGCCAAATGCCTTTCAAAGCCTCAAAAATACCTGCACAGGCTGACTTTCACCCTCCAAGAAAAACCAAATTGCAGTATCATAGTAAATTGTTCCAGAACTTCAGTTGGATTATTTAGAAGGATGGTACTTAAATTATTCCAGGATTACATTGTTCCCCTATCTTAAGAAACACTATGAACATCTCCTTGTAAGTGGTTTAGCATCACTGATCCTGGCAGATCTTAGTCCGACTGTCTTTCCCAGTATTATTAAATAGCTCTTCTAATATTTAGAGATGGGTCTATATTTGAAAGTAATAACTTCCCCAATAGTTACCAGATCCTAAGAGGTAAAGGTACCAGGTTATTGTTTGGGTGCAAGGGGTTGATTTCAAGGCATTGGTGGAATGTCAAAGATTAGCTTCCCCTCTGAGTTACTTTCCCAGCCTTAGAAGAACTCATATAACCTTCTCTTTAAGGCTTTCTTTGGATTCTTGGTAAGGTGGTGAGATGGTGAAGAATTTCAGTCTGATGCCAAAGGCGTGAAAACTGGGGATGGAAGGGTGATGTCCATCTTGTTCTCACTCCAGAGGCACCTAAACTAAGAACACTGATATCCAAGCACGGGGATCAAATGGCAATTATTCATTACCCCATTCCTCTGGTTTTTTTTTTTTAAATCTCACACAGATTCTTTTTTTGCATTAATTTTTTTAATTAAAAAAAGAAACAAAAAAAACAATCTTTTTTTTTTCATTTTACATACCAATCTCAGTTCCTACTCATTCTCCTCCTCCCATTCCCTTCACCTTTTCCTCTCATCCCACGCCGCATCCACTACTCAGAGAGGATAAGGTACATTGCTTTGGGGAAGGTCCAAGGCCTTCCTACTATATCTAAGCTGAGCAAGGTATCCCTCCAAATAGAATAGGTTCCAAAAAGCCAGCACAAGCAGTAGGGATCAATCCTAGACTGACAGTGGGGAGGTTGCAGAGTAAGGGGGACACTCATCCATTGCTGGTGATAATACAAACTTGTACAACCACTCTGGAAATTAGTATGGCAATTTCTCAGAAAATTGGAAATCTACCTACCTCAGAACCTAGCAATACCACTCTTGGGCATGTACCCAAAGGATGCTAAATCATACTACAAGGACATTTGTTCAACTATGTGCATAGCAGCATTATTTGTAATAGCCAGAACCTGGAAATAACCTTGATATCTCTCAACCAAAGAATGGATAATGAAAATGTGGCGCATTTACACAATGGTGTCCTGTTCAGAGGTTAAAAAAAGATAACATCTTGAAATTTCCATGCAAATGGATGGAACTAGGAAAAAAAAAACATTCTGAGTGAGGTAACCCAGACCCAGAAAGATGAACATAGTATGGACTCACTCGTAAGTGGATACTAGCTATACAGCAAAGGATAAGGAGCCTATATAGTCCATGACACCAGAGAAGCTAACTAACAAGAGAACCCTAAAAGAAACATATATAGATCCTTATTGGAAAGGGAAATAGACAAAAATCTCACACAGATTCTTAGCGGACTGAGCAATGCCTTACTCACGTTCCACTAGTGAGGATGATCTTAATTACTCAAATGGATAAATTGCTGAACTTTTCTAGAAACATCTTTACAGACACATCCAAAAATAGTTCTTTAACAGTTACAGAGTGCTATAGTTTATGTTGATTGTCAACTTGGAAGCATCTAGAATCTCATTGGAGACAAGCAGTTAGACATTTTTTGAGGGATTGTCTAGGTTAAGTTGACTGAGGTGGAAAGATCTACTTCAGTGTGGGCAAGCTGAGTTCCCACAATACTTTCTTTCTAGTTGCTGATGGTGATTGCAATGTGACCAGTCACCTCCTACTCCTGTTGTTAAGATTTCCTCTCAGTGATGAACTGTAGCTTGAAGTTATGAGCCCAAACACATACTTCCTTCCTTGAGATGGTGTTGTCGTGTTTTTTTTCCTCTGTCACAGCAATTAGACATGTAGTTAACATATCTATTATCCCAGTTAGACTGATAGGTTAAATCTACTATTATTTCTCTTTGAGACTTGCTTTCAACTGAAGCCTCTGTCTCACCAAAAGAAAGTATGATTTCCCTTACCAAAGGCAATCTTTACCCACATAGCATGTAGGTGTCCTCGTCTATTAACATTTATTTCCTCAGCAGTATGTGTACTCTGCAAAATTTGGTCTTAAAAATGGACTTACACAAGCTATATTTTTAAGGATGTTTAATAAAAACTTGTCAACAGGCTTTGTGCTGAACAATATGTATGTTTTTGCACTCTTAAATCCATCAACCTAAAAGCCAGTAATTACTAAACTGCCTTTTCAGTTGTGAAAACTAAGATGCATAATGAATTTCTCCAAACCCACATCCTTTTGGGCAGGAGTACAAGCGTATCTCCCCTGAGCATATACACATACTTATTTTTCAAGTCAATTGAAAGAATTATAGTTATCAGAATCACCTCTAACTTGGTTATTTCCTTGTGTTCTGCCTTGTGGAACATCATCTGCATAGAAGTCTGTTGCGCATTTCCCTGAGTTCTTTATCTCACATTTACACTAATGCTCCAGAATAAATGATTCACGGTGTCTACATCACTACCTTACTGATGAGCCTCTTTTTATCTAACTTGCAACATCTTCTTCATCAGTCTGGCTTTTATAGAAAAAAAGAACCAATAGGATATACATACAGATTCATGTGGAATGAATACATATATATGGGGGGGGGCAGAAATAGGTATAAGCAATTAGTCATAACCTTTGATCATCAAGCAACCAACCAAACCTAACAAGAAAAGCATGTTAGCTAGTAATAATTGCTTCATTGTTCTGGCTCCCTAACCTTAAAGAATTTCCTATTAAACTATGTGCCTTTCCAAATGTAGATTGTCTACTTGGGATTTTTCCCCTCAAGCTATTTAACAAAAACTTCTTAGTCTAACTTTATTTTCAAAGCTTTGTTTCAGCTCTGATGTATTCTCAAACACACCTCACAGCATTAAGGTTAAAAGAATTTAAACTATCTGAGCTACTGGGACTCAATTGTTAATCATTAACTTTAGCTACAATCAATACAGTTCCTTAGGTGAAACTCACAGGCCCTGGCTGTGTAACATTTCCTTGTATTTATTTTTATTTTTCAAAACTCTGTATAGGGTATGATTATTATTATCAATTAGTGCAGCTTAGGAAAGAATCATCTTCTTGACAATCCAGAGATAAAAATATCCAGTAGAACAGGATGTCTCTATGAGATTAACAGATCACATATAGGCAGTAGGGATCTCCTCATACCTTTAGCAACAGCAAACATGTAAATGCACCACAGAAGCAAAAGTCATTCTAGGGTCTGCAGTCCCATGGTCTTGCCTAAACAAGATTCACACATCAAAGAGTCTCTTCCTTGTGGACTAACACCTTGAACTTCAAATGTCACATGCTGCTCCTCTGACATGGCCAACAGCAAGCCTACTGGCTCATCAAAGGTAATTGCACTTGGCTAAACTTAGCAATGGGTGTGAACTACATATAAAAAGTACCTTCACTATACCTAAATTAAGTTTTTATTTAGCAACTAAGTGATATAGTTTACACATAAAACCAAACACCATGTTGTTCAGCTGGTTTCCTGATGTCCTTCATGTCTTATTCCTTAAAATCTTTTTTTCAACTTAGAAGCATAGTGATGATTTTGTCACAAGCCATTCTATGCTGTACATCATGTTCAAGCCTTCCTTTGGTTCTTCAAATGACCTCCAATTGAATCCAAGTTGTTTTTTTTTATTGGACAATAGTCTTTTATTCTGTCACTTGTATTGTTTTTTTTTCAAAGTTTATTAAATTATAAAAGTTTCTATTTCTGCCCCCCTTGAATCCAAGTTTTTGCAGATTAATATACAGTACCTTCAGGGACCATGTTCTCTCCAAGTTCCTCCACTCGTTACTGCTCTCAAACTGATCATGTGTTTTTTCTTCTGCTTCACCAACATACCAAGCATATTCTCATCTTAAGCTTTTTAGTTGTTCATTGTTAGAAACATTCCTTCCCTAAGACATAACTAATTTCTTTTTCCAAGTTTTCTTCAAATGTCATCTTCTCAATATAGTCTACCTTTACTGAGTATTTAGAACTTGATGCGTTGGCTGTTACTAATTCTACTCTGTTTTCCCTGTAGAGTGTATCCCTTTACATGATATAATTTACTCTTTAGTGGGTCTATTATTTATTGGCCCTCTTTTCTCACCCTAATGTACTTTTCATAAGACAATAATTTTTGTTTATAGACTTTGACAGCAGAAGTGCCTAGATAGACATCTAGCTGGTCCTACTTATTTAACAACTATTTGTTTAGCTAATACATGAATTTAGCCTAATAATATATTAATAATTTGAATATTTCATCTTAATGTTACTTTAAATAGCTTCATTCATACTTTCTCACTTTTTGTGCTTTTTTATACTTCCTCAGTATTTGGTGAATAGTAGTCTTTTAAAAAACATTAATATTGCTTCTTATTATATAAAAATGTAAAAGCTCTAATATGTATGCCAGGTATGTATAAAATAATTAATTTTAAATATGTAACATATGAAAATAGTAGATTTTGGATAATTACATATCCTGGATTTCAGTTTTTTAAAAAAAAGTACTATAGGATTTTCTGTTCAAAACAGGCAGGTATCACCTAGACTGAGTATAGGGACTTTTGATTTGCTTTAAAATGGTCCTTAACTTCATAGCTATTAAGAAAATAGTTATCAGTCAGTGTGGTGGAAATCTTTCGTCTCTGACAAATCATCTTGATCCGTCATGTATGGTCGCAGCTGCAGATGAAGACAGGAGGAAATCTGAGTTTGCAAAGTTGGAGCTCACAAAATATATTTTTCCCTATTGTTTATTTTCTCCCTGATCTCTTCATTTGCAGCGAATTTTACAGGAAAAAAAATAGAAGCAATAAACCCATTTCATGGATTCTGTGTCACATCTGTCTTAAGTTTTCCCTTGTTCTCTCAGAGTCTCCAGTTCCCATACCCTGCCAATCACCAGGAGAGTCCGCAATATCGTCAGTCCTGCAACACTCCCTCCAATGGGAGCAGTCTGTCTGCCATGTCAGAAGATGACGAAATCCATGAAACCCAGGTTGACTATATTCACTAGGGATTTTTGAATGTTTTTCAAAATTAACTACAATGCACATAAACTACATTGTTGATCCAAAAAGAGAGGAATTGTAAAATCAAGCTCCGAAAGCTATTTACCTTGTGTTGAGCAACTCTGCCACACTCGGCTATGTAGATGCTGCTACAAAATCCGGCTCTTGAATGTGCCAGTCATTTTTTCAGCTCGAGGTCACTGTGCATACTATTTCTTCTTCCTGAAGTGGTGTTAGCCTGTTGACACAATCTGATACGAGCATAGTTTTTGTTTCTAGGAGAATATTTGTGAGTTCTATCTGCTCAAGTGAAAGTTCTTCTTTTGTTTTGTAAAAAATAAGTTCCTCTTTCCTTTTAATTATACAATAATGACATATTTATTTATTTTTGAAATCAATATTTAGGCTGCCATTGGATATTAATTGAAATTGTAGCATTACTGGAATTCATAAGATAATCTTTAAGCCAGAAATATCCATTATGTCTTGGGTGATATGACCAGTGTTCCTGTGGAGAAGGTAATGTTCAGGAGAGTTCCATGATGGATTAGGAATGGTTTATTCAAAAATATGCCACTGAGTGAATTCAGTGAGATAATCATTATACTCAGTAATGGGTAGTGTCTTCTTTTTCTGAGCCTTACCTTGGAACCACAAGAGGAACTGAGGGATATGGGGAAGTACCCTAGGGCCAGATTAATTTTTAACAACACAGTGATACTTGGTCTGTAGATGAAAGTACACAAACATAAATGTCACACTAATTAGAAGATTATTCAATGGTTGACATTAGACTGGTCTACTAAAATGAGGTATCTCAGACCAATGATCTAATTTCAATGATTTTCCTTGCAGTAATAAAAGGATTGAGCAAACCACTACTTTGTTTCTTTCTGAATTATGAGTGGGCTGCAATGGTTTAACCCTATCATCGGGCAGATGGTAATGAAAACCTAAACTATTCAAAAGATGGTGGCCTAGAACATAGTCCTGTGGAGACCATTGTAGGGATGTAAAGAACATCTAAGGTAGGTATAAACTAAAAAAAAATATTAGGGAAAAATGGCAGAACAAGATCAGAATCACTAAGATAAATGAATGTCTGGAAGGTCAAGCAGGGTCAGTTAGCCTGTGACTGGTGCATCATTGGAGAAAATGGTCTCTGAAAAGGCTGCATTGGGTACATTCATTGTGATCTATAGTAACAAGTTTGGAATTGATCCTATAAATAGAGAATTACCAATAAGTTTTGAGCAAGACAGTAAGATAACTAAGTTTTAATGACAGTCTCCATCTACTCTTACAGTGAAGCATATTGTGAGAGATGGGACATTCACAAAGGCTTGGTGTGGCTCTTACATTATCAGCTTGATGGAGTCCTCAAGACTATTCCAGTGTTGGACAAGGGCTTCAAGATTGGATGATCCCAAGGTTACCTCAGGTTTATTATCTGTTAGAAGGTTTACCAACCGACTTAAAGTGTCAATGTTCATGGTTCCATTTCACTGTAGTAAAAAGACACTGACTAAAATCAACCAAGGGAAGAGATCATAAGGCAGAGTGGTGAAGGTTTCACACAAATTCTCTAGTTGTTCTTGTCTGATAGAGCTATGGATAACACAAACCTCTCCCAGAAGTGATGTCTGATAATATGCATGGACCATTGCTAAGCAGGGGTGATTACCAGAGCCTTAAAAGAGTTGATTTGATCCATTTATAGCCTATTCTAATCAGTGAGCAGAAGATTCCATGACACATAGTGATCTCTCACTTAAAATTAGCTGAATGGATTTGAGAAGTCAAAGGAACTTAGAACTGAGAGAGAAATCTCAGGTCTAGATAGCAAGAAGTTTGCATTCCAATGAAAGACGCAAGAAAATAACTGTCACGTGAGGAGTGAGAGATGAACCAACTGTTTACCTAAACATTTAGAAACCAATGTAGTTTGGAGAAAACAGAATGTTCCTTAGAGAAGAGGACACTTTGTGTTAAACAAAATGTCGGAAGCGACCCAGGAGGAAAGGAGGGCAAAGTTCCATGTAGGGAACAATACATACTAATACAAGGGAAAAATGTGACACACTTGTGTAAATAAAATATTTTATGAAAATAGTAAAGAAAATGTATATATATATATATATGGAATAAATGGTAGATCAGAAAAATCATGTAAAGGTTTTCAAAGTTCATATTTTACTGTCAGCACAGATTAAAATTATTGGTGCCTTCTAAACTAAAGAGGAGCACACTAGAGTTTGCATTTCAGGAAGACCATTAAAAATGGTGTAGAGATTGGGATAGAAGGGAATGCATGAAACCTAGGAAGTTACACTTTTAAAGAATATGAAGGAAAAAGCATTTGAGAAAAAAAAATACTCCAAACCTACACTTAAAAGGAGAATGGTGAGTAGTATTGAGTGGTACTGAAATCTGGGCTAAATGGAAAAACAGTAGGTCACCAGGACTCGTTGATTAAGAGTGTAGAGAAGTAATTGAGGAAGACATTCAGGGGCCTGGTGCCGACAACGGATACATGGCGAAACAATAAGTCTTTATTGGCAGAGTTCAAGTGGGAGACAGGCAGGATTTCAAAAGCTTGGAGGGGCAGGGAAGAATCATTACTGAATGTTGTAGTTCTGAGTTAGATCATGAAAGAATGGATGTCTCACAGGCAACCAAAGCAAAATGCAGCAACTCAGAAAAAATTGTGGTCAGAAAGCAGTGTTTTAAATACTAGAGCTTTGTAATTTGAAAATAGTTAAGTTCGTATGTCTGAAAGTCTCACTTTTGAAAGATTTTCTATCCTTTGAGGTAGTTGTATGCCTTTTATAAATAGCACATGCACACACACTATTACACACACCTGTGAGTGCACGCATGTGCGCGCGCACACACACACACACACACACACACACACACACACACACACACGACTCATATCAATAGACCTGACTGTGCAGTTAGGGATCCTTATCATTCAGTATGGAGTTCTGTGTGTCACACCAACAAGCAGGCTAACTAGGCAAAAAATCTAGCTCATCAACACAGAACGACAAAAATCTCAACTTGATTTTCTTGTAGCAATAACCATGTTTGGTTTTTACCAAGAAAAGATAAAATGAGTGAGCGCTCTCCTCCCAGCAGCTTCATCACCACGTCACTCATGCCTCCAAGAATTTCAAATATGTGGATAGCATTTCAGGAACTTTAGTCTCTATTGGCACAGATGCATCTGGTAATGTCAATCTCAAACTCTTATTTTGCAATTTGAAACTTCCATTGTACATTTTAAATGAACACATAGCACCACAGTGGCACCCAGATTCCACAGATGCCAAAGTTCTAGGGAGAAAAATTGCAAATAATAAAAGAGAAGGGCTACAAGGTCAAAAGACATTTTTCTGGAGAATCTTGCAGGATACCAAGTGATGCCTTGGGCATGGGTGGGGGAAAAGCTGTTCAGGAAGCCAGCAACTGCTGTCTGTCATGCTGCTTCTTTACTGCAGTGGAGCAGAAACGGGACCTTTTTCTCCACTGATGGCGTCAATGGAACACTAACTGAATTCTCATTGTCTTCTAGTGCAGGGTAAATTTAGCCTGAGTCAATCTTATATTAGCTATTGTAATATTTTTTATAAAACTATAGAAGAATCTTTTCTATTTATATATATATATATATATATATATATATATATATATATATACACATAATAAAAATTTTAGAGGAAACATCCCTCTGGTCCATAATAAATAAGTCATCAGTATAGTCTTCCTTTTGCACGCTTTTTTATCATTAAGGCTGTAGGCAGAACTGAAGCCTAAATTAAAACTCTCATTAATAAGATTGTTTCGCAGAAATGCCACATGACCTTTCTCCACTTAACAAAGCCCAGGCACTTTTATTGCTGCACCTTATTGATCTCACTTATTTAATTCACCCTTAACAAAAAATCATGCCCAGCTTTTGCTTGTCCTTTTATTTTGTTAACAAAATAGGCCAGGCTTCCAAAACCAACAGAGTCATGCAAATCACTTAAGCATTTCTGTCTCCTCTCTAAACCATGTCCAAACTAGGATCTCAGGGTTGTCCATTTGTATAAGAATTTCTGGACTAGACAGGAGCCCAGATGTTTCAAGCGGGTTTGCAAATGGCAAAGCCCTGCCTGTTGGATCTGCCTGCAAATCTATTTGCAAATGTAAATCCTCTTTCCAAACAGATAAGTTGGTTTTTTTTTTTTCTAACAAAAATCTTTGAGCAAAGCAGAATGCCCATGGAATGTCCCTGTCCATGCGACAGGCCTGTATACTTGTAGCCTCGTGCTGTGCTGTTGATTCTTCTTAGTGAAATCTCAGAATGCTGTTCCATTACTGCAGTGGAGCAGAAACAGGGCCTCCTGGGGAACAGTGAGGAGGTAGGGGGTAGGGACTGGAAGGAGAAGGGAGGGAAAACTGTGACTGAAGTATAAAATAAATAGATTTATTGTAAGACAAGAAGATGACACCTGATTGGTTTCAAAGGGTTCCAGAGGCCTTCTACAGTCCTGGAGTAACAATGCTGAGTGGTTCCGACCTCCTGAACTCACATGGAGCATGTGACCCTGACCATTCATGTCCCTAGAGTCTAGATGTTGAGTGCAACTCTCCACTGATTCCTGCCCCTTAATGCCATGTTCTGACCTTGCCTTTTTCTTACTGTTGATAAAAGCCAGTCATAGAAATGCAATCACTCACTGCACTATCATTGCTCATGTGACTCATTGAATCTTACCTACGTTCCCCTAACATAGCAAATTGATCTATATTAAGAGTCAATGGTGAGGGAAAAGCACAGTCTGTTTTTAGTCCCATATCCCATGTCTCTGTGCACATTTTACCACTGTCATTAAACTAGTGTGGACTCTGGCCACAACCTCTCTGTGTCACCTGCCATACTCCTGACCTTGATAGCCACTCCGTAGCACTTTTGCTGAAATGCCTTCTCTGATCTACAAAGCTACCCTTCTCATCAGTGCCTCTCAGTGCTACTCAAGACCTTACTCCGAAGATACTCTGGCAGCCTTATGCTATAGCCACAAATCTTTCTCTGGCTTCTTCTCTTACTGTTTTCTTCTAAATCTAAGAGGTGACTTTCAAGTGCAGTCTTTCATACACAAAATTAATTCCATGACTTTTGGATGGTTGGTTTTTGAAATCAATTTATTTATTTTACGTTCCAGTCACAGCTCCCCTCCTTTCTCTCCTCCCCATCCTTTCCCCCTACATTCTCACTGCTCCCAATCTCCAATCCACTGCTCCTCCTCTTCTGATTAGGAAAGGGCAGATGTCCCATGAGTATCAGTCAAATATGGCATATTAAGTTGCAGTAAGACTAAACACCTTCCCACATATTAAGACTGGGCAAGGATACTCATTATGAGGAGTAGAGTCCTAAAAGTCAGTAAATGAGTCAAGCCAGAGACTTCCTTTCCAAGTTATAATTTCAACAGAAAGACCAAGCTACAAAACTATAACATGTATGCAGATAACAATCCCATGCAGGATCCCTGGTTATCCGTTCCATCTCTGTGAGCCTCTATGAGCCCAGGTTAGTTGATTCTCTGAGTTTTCTTGTGGTCTCCTTGACTCCTCTGGAACCTTCAGTCCTCTCTCTCCCCCTTCTGCAGGATTCTCCAAGCTCTCCCTAATGTTTGACTCTTGAGTTTATATCTGTTTCCATCAGTAGCTGGATGAAGCCTCTCTTATGATAACTGCGCTAGGCACCAGTCTGGTCACAGGAGATGACCAGTTCAGGCTATGTATCCCCTATGACTGGAGTCTTAACTGGGGTCATCTTTGAAGAGTCCTAGGAAATTCCCTTGCACTGAAATACTCCACCCTTCCAGTAGTCTCTTTCAGTACTTTCCCCCTCCCCTTCTACCCACCCAATCTGATTGCTCATGCTTCCATCCCCACCCAATCTCAGTACCCTCACAAAATCTCTTCTTATAAGCTTGCCAGGGATATTTTTTTATCTGCCATCCAACTGGTCCAAATTCATTTCTCCTGTCTCTATTACACAGACAAATATAAACATACAGAAGGACAGAATATGTTTATCTCTCTCTCTCTCTCTCTCTCTCTCTCTCTTTCACACACACATACACACACACACACACACACACACACACACACACACACAGTGTTTATGTTTCTGCCTACCCTTTACCATGCAACATAACATTTTCCATAGTCTTGGTCAATGTAATCGTAGCCCCAGACTGTATTAAGAGGCTTTTCCTTACCCCTTCAGCATCTCTTTTAAAATCTCCAAAGCTTTGTTGTATTTGTTATGTTGTGAGCTCTTATTGGAAAAAAAAAAACCCTCTCTTTTTTTTCTTAATTTCCCCAGGGCTCTGATTTTTCCAGCAAACCAGAGGGTGTGGGAGCAAGGGATTCCCAGTAAACATCTATTGATATAACCTACACAAGTCCCACAGGTATATACTCAATACTTAGATCTCAGAAGATGGTGGCTTTTGTTAATAGAGGCCATGGCTAGTTTAAGACAAGAGTTTTAAAGCAAAAGGAAGCATACCCCTCTGTCCTCAGAGTGTCTTCCAAGATTATTCGGTCAGTGTATGAAGGAAACCGGTGAAATATAATAAGATACAGTTAAGACGTAATTACCCATGCAAAATCACAGTGAAAGAAAAATAGGAATACAGCACAGTGTCTTAGGAAAGGTTTCTGAACACAAATTTATTGTTAAGTCAGGATGCCTGAAGCACTATTTAACATGAAGTCAAATAAGGTGCTTACTTAAACAAAGAAAGCTTCTACCTGTAAAAGATAATATAAGCAGATATAGTATCATAAAAAGAAGAGGAATACCCAAATTAACTGAATGATTTCTTAGAATGCCCTTTAAGAGCCATCAAAAATCCAAGACAGTTGTTCATTGTTTGAATGTTGTAAGTACTTCTGTCTTGGAATGCAGAGATTGATACCAGAGGAAGTTCTGTCCAGGGTCCGAGAGAAACAGCATCTAAGCATGGAAACACGACTTGAAGACTTTTTAAAATAAAAAAATATTGTAGCAATATTGATTTACATTAAGGTTTTCAAGCAATCTAACACACTGAGAACTTTTTCCCATTTTGGCTAAGACAGAATTGCAAACATTGCCATCTCTGAGATCTTAAACACTGTCAGGGAGTTCAAATATCTCTGTTGCTTTAATCTTATGTGTTTGACCAGACAGTGGATGCTTACCTAAGATAACCTGTTAACATTTTGCAAATTGACTTGCATATTGGAGAAAACTCACATACACACTTTTGTGATCTTTGTGCCACTTAAAATGAGACATTCCTATTAGAAATACATGACTGTGGGTAGAATTCACTTTTCCACAAACACTTTCTTATAAATTGAGATTTATTTATTTATTTGTTTTCTTGTTTATCTTTGATTCAGAGTCTTCCCATGTAGCTACACAGCTATTCTTGGTTGGAAACTCCCTGAATAGACCATGCTGGCTCTGTACTCCTCATTTCTTTGCCTCCTGTGATTAGAGTCACAGGCACCTGTGACCATGGTTAGCTGATATTTTTAGATTGTACCAATGTTATCAATACAAATTCTAATTGCAGTACGAGGATAGCATTAATAATAATGTAATCCTGCTGGGAAAAAATATATACACACATATATAATGTCTGAGAATATCATTATCCCTTTTTTAGATGGCATTACATTCTATGTTTAGATGCAACAGTCCACAGAACAGAGAGTGGAGAAGAAAACACTCAGTTTAAAAGGAGGGGCTAAAAACAAAAACAAGACACCACTCTGATATGGGATTCCCCTCTGTATGCTAAAGTCTGTTTTGTTGGCATTGGTTAATAAAGAAGCTGCTTTGGGACTACTGCAGTCATAATATAGTCAGGCTAGGAGAAATAGAGAGAGAGAGTAGGCAGGGTCAGAGAGATGCCATGTAGCTGCTGAAGGAGACAGATACCCCAGATTCATAGCAGTAAGCCACAGCTTTGTGCTAATACATAGATGAACAGAAATGGGTTAATTTAAGATATAAGAGTTAGCTAGCAATACGCTTAAGTGATTGGCCAAGCAGTACTGTAATTAATACAGTTTATGTGTGATTATTTCGGGCCTGGGTGGCCAGGAAATGGACAAGCAGCCTTCACTTACACCCCTCCCCAACTGTCTCCCCACAAAGAAGACAAAACATTCCTCATTCGGCAGGATGAGGTCTTGCTATGTAGTCAGTTCACGGGTGACCAGAAAAGAACCCTAGAAATATGGCAGATCTTTCATTTTCTTTTAATCTCTTAGTAGAAATACTAAACCATTTCTCAAGTAGATGATAAATTAACATTACATAGACCAATTACTTTCTAAAAATATCTCTAATATTATAACTTTATAGATAGAATTTCAAGACAAGGTGCTATTACCTCTCCCAGGGACTGGCACGAGAGGAAGCAGCAGGCTATCTGCCCCTGGGTGATCATCTAGCTCAGACTTGGCCTTGGGTAAGGAAGGGGCTCCTTATTTGGAGGAGTCTCCATCACAGTGCCAGTGGCCATTGTTTTGTGTTAAAAGCCCTAGAACTTTGAATTGGATTCAAATAATGCCTTAATGTTGTGGAGTTACACACTGAAGGTCTCTCTCATCTTCCAAGTGTCACCTCATCTGGAGACAATACCTACCAGCCCTACCAGCTCCCTTTAAAGTGCCAGGTATCTGCCAGGCAACAAAAGACTCTCAGAGATGACCAGTAAAACCTCCTTAGCCAGTGTCCAAACTCTGCCTCTGTAAGACCTCATATTCATTTCTATGAGTCTTTGGGCGTAACATGAGGTCCTGTTTGTTGGGGTTTATGTCCTGCCCAGTTCCCACAGCCAGTAAACCCCAAATAAAATCACTCAGAAAGTCTACATTAGGTTATAAATTGATTGGCCTATTAGCTCAGGCTTCTTATTAGCTCTTGCAGCTTATATGAACCCATTATTCTTATCTATGTTAACCACATGGCTCAGTACCTTTTTCAGTGAGGTAGGTCACATCCTTCTTCTTTGGTGATCTGGGTAGGTCTCAGGGAAGAGTTTCCTTCTTCCCAGAATTCTTCTGTTCTCATTGCTCCACCTCTAATTCCTGTCTGATTTTCCCACCTATACTTCCTGCCTGGCCAATCAGCTATTATTTAAAACATGATTGACAGAATACAGACAATTCTCCCACACCATTTGGGTGATCAAAAACACCAAAAACAGCTGAAGAAAAGCTCTGGTCTTAACATTAGGGAGTTCTGAGACCATGATTCTTACTAGCTGTGCAAACAGCTGGATGAGTAGGCTCCTACCTGGGGAGGAGAGCTAAATCCCAGAGAGAATCACTGTCCTCTCTCCCAAGCCCTGCTAGGACCCAGCTGGCAAATGTGGTGGGAGGACAGGGGTATATGCTTTTACTGGGGGAGGCGGAAATACAGAACTGTCAACAACAGAAGAAAAGAAAATGCTTTCAGAGCTGAGGGCACACCACTCTGCACTTGATACAAAGGAAATCAAGCATAAAGGGGTGGGAGGGTGTCCAGGGCTTTTTTCTTAACCATATTACAGTGAGCAGAGACCATGCTGGATATGTACGGTAGAGAATGGAAATACCAGGCAGAGCACAGGGCCAAACTGTTCCCCTGGGAAAGCATGTTCCTTGCCCAGAATAGGGGGCTACATCCAGAGGAGTGCTGAGGCTTATCCTGGATTAAACCAGCTGTAGGAAATCCAGCCACTGTGGACCTGGTTCATTGTCTCTGCATCCAGGGTCCAGTCTTGCTGATGTAAAAGCAGAGCAAGAAGGCTTTGCTTGCTCACCACAGTCAGCCAGATCCTTTCTGCAGGGAGAACAACTGATCAGGACCCTTCTTGAGCTGTGACTAAATGGAGATAAAGGACAGTACCATGTTGCAACCATGCTTTATTATTTCTCTATAATAAGATAAACAACATTTCAAAGGTTTCGTGACATATGGAAATCAGTCGTTCAGAGAGTTATAAACCCTCAAGAAATTTAAAAGTTCCTTCCTTTAAACTTGAAATAAAATATCTTTGTAAATTGTTTAGTTTCAATTGGTATGTGTGTGTATGTGTGTGTGTGTGTGTGTGTGAGAGAGAGAGAGAGAGAGAGAGAGAGAGAGAGAGAGAGAGAGAGAGAGAGCGTATGCACACCCAGGTTCATATATTGTACCAGAAGACAACTTTCAAGAGTCTTGTCTGCCCACAACAGGGAACCCAGGGCTTGAACAAAGGTTAAAAGAGTTGGTGGCAGGCACATTTATAACCTAAGCTATGTCACTGGCCTTTGAAATACCTTATTTTTGTAAAGATCCAAAAAATTAAGCAGATAGCATTCACAATATGACCTGTGTTCATTATAATCAGTTGCTGTAAATTAATATATATATATGTATATATATGTATATATATATGGTTTATTTTGAGTGTCTTAATTGGTTCATTTGCCTTTGAGTTTTGAAAATTACAGTAACACAAGTGAAGATTCTGTGATTTTTTTAAGTAAAAAGAGAAGACATATCAACTGAAACTGTTAATGTTGTTGTCTAAGTTGTTATTCACTTGCCCACAGAATAGTTGTCAAGTAAAAGAGAACAGTATTAACTTTGTACAGAAATTGGATTCCTAACAACAGAGTGAGCTCAGCTATGTTCTTGATAGGTGCAATGCTTCGAGTGAACACGTCTATCGCCCACACCTGCAGACTTAACGTGATAAACACCCTCGGACATCCAAATGGTCCTTGACTGAACATCAACTCATTCCACAAACATGAGAAGTAAAAAGACAGCATCTTGTGGGGGAGAAATCCTTCTCAAATACCTGTTTTAGTGCCCTCTCGAGATGTAGGAAATGCCAAGTTGCCAGCGGAAATCATATTGAGCAAGTCAGTATTTACAAGATAGATATTGCACCTTGGTAAGCTGCAAATGCATGATGGAATTATTTGTCAATTTTTTAAAGATTGACATTATTTCCATATTTTCATGGTTAGTTTTGGAAACCTAGACAAGATTAAACAACATGACTCTATTATCGGAGCAAAACTAATTTAGTACTTCCACAAGATTTGGAGAGTAAAGAAAAATAAGCATGCAGTTTAGTGAGCTGTAAACGACCCGTGGTGATGGAACACGTCAAAGTATGGTACTTTAGGCACGTGATAGTGTAAACACATGATTTTTAAATGCAACACCCAAAATAATGACTATGTTTCTCCACACAAAGAGAAATAAATACACTCCTTCCTCCCAAACTCCTAGAGTACTGCATGTTCAAAATCAAAAAGGTCAGGTACTAAGTACTTCAGCGGTGCCATTGCCTTAAGGGTCAGGATTGAACTCATACTTGAGGTCTTAGGTGAAATGAGTTTGACGGATTAGGTTTCCTTCCTAGCTGTCAGTACACTACATAAAGAGAGAGAGAGAGAGAGAGAGAGAGAGAGAGAGAGAGAGAGAGAGAGAGAGAGAGAAGAAAAGAAAAAAACCACGCTACACACTAGCTGGTTTCTGCACAGGAAAATTCCTTGATAGATTTAGCATGAAGACAAATGAACTGTTATCCCCTAAGAAAGGTGTCCCTTTAGGTTAGGCTCCAGGATAGCAACCCCAAACAGAAAGCGCTCTTGACTCCATACAGCTGACAGACTCATTACCTTTGTAAATACCAGGGCTCAGCTTTGAGTGCCTGGATTTCTCCCTGGCTTCTAGAAAACACTCTTAACACACCAATTATTGAAACAATAAAGAAATTAAAATCAAGAGAAGCAAGGGTGGTGTAAGCAAATCCCAGTCATCGCCTGCCATCAGTGTTTAAATTTTATCCTTTATTAGAATATGCTTAAACTCCCACTATGTATTAAACAACCCTTAAATATGCCATTGAATTCCATTGTATTAGGAAGTTTAAAGATGCTATTTTCCTTAACGGGTAGGAAAATAAAACCACACATTGGATTAATTATGAAGTGGTAATGGCAGGATTCGAAGTAGCACCTCCCATGCTTGAAAATTAATACTTCTCTGCATCTTTTCACGCAGAATTATTTACCTGAAACTGTTTTGTTTATGGAACCAAATGTTTGGTGTTTTTCTTTAATTGTTGATTATTTTCTTTCATTTTACACCTTCTAATCACCTCATAACCAAACACAACAAAGTATATTTATGACAATTAATACTTTAGACATCTTTATATATACTGCTTAATTTTTCTCTCACTTATATCATAAGCATGATATTTTATGTATAATTATTTTTCAATATTCATTTAAAGGACTACAAAACATTTTATTATATAGAGTACATTTATTGTGTGTCTTTTTATAAAATATAAAGTAGTCTAATTATGTAAATAGAATTGCTCATTATTGTCCTTAGTTAAGGTTCTGTAGAAGCCAATGCCTTCCTCTCCCAGGGCTAGAGTCTCCCTGGAGGTATTTCCTTGTGTTTTTGAGCTGACAATAATACATAAGTAGAATCGGATATATATCTGACATTTTTGTACAAGCTCTGCTTTTCAGTGCTCGCTGTCCTATGCATTCCCAGCCACCTACCCTAGCACAGACACCAGCCTTGGACATGATTGCTTCAGCCTAAGACCTTTTGTTGCCTGGACACAGCTAATGTATTATGGTCAGTGTAGGTTTCCCCCACGGTCTCTGCCACTTGACCAGATCAATCTGTGAATCTCTAGAGAGTCTGACCTTTCTTGCCCCAGTGACAACCACAAGAAACAGCTAGGAATCTTCATCCAAAGACGCCATTAAAGAAGCAGAGTGTGATTTTGTGGTGTATGAAAAGTGAATAAATGGGGGGGAACATATACAAGAACACTATGGAAATAAAACTCTGCAACTCAAGGTCAAACTCCGTCACTCTGAGACTTGCTGTTTTGGTGTCCTAGGCAGAAAAAAAAGATTCACTTTAATAGGGTATTTCTGTCAATCAATCCATTGACTTTTTGTGGTTTTCTCACAAGGTAGCAACCGTTGTTTTCTATTGCGATAAACTCTTATTTTGTTACCCCCTTGCTATTTGTTTTATCCCTCAAATAAGACATCTAACACTTAAATCAGAAAACACAGTCTAAGAAAATAAGTATAACTCAGTATGCTTATTGAAGAAGTGGAATGAAGCAAATACTAAGCAAAATGTCACCCATTCTTTCATAAGCCAATATGGGGAATTAGGAAATAAAAACCTGATAAATCAAAATACATAGGAAATTCAAGAAATATTCATAAGAAATTTTGTTTTAAATAGGTGGGAGAACTGCAAAGATTAACTTTTTACTTAAAGCACCTAAACATATTGTGGGAATCACCATGCTATTTCCTATAATCACATCTATTCTGACTCAACATTTTCTTCAACAAGTGAAGCCATTGCAATGTGGAATTATTCTGCATTCTGACTAATATTCATTTTCTTGACTTTGTTTCCTTGCTGTAGCAAGTTTAAACCTCTTTAATGCCTGTTGACCATCTGAAAATTCTGCCCAGAAAAAATGCCTATTCAAATATTTGCATATTGTTTCAGAAAATGATTTTGAGTTTTGAGTTGGTATAACTTCTTTATATAGTTAGGATTTCATCAATATCTCAGATATATAAATTACTTTCTTCACTTGTCTGTTGTAAACAGAGACTACTTCTTTCATTCCTGGCCACCAGACCCAAATAATTAGCATAGAAGACTATATTAATTACATACACTGGCTTGGCCAGTGGTCTCAGGATATTTTCTAGCTAGCTCTTAAAATCTTAAATTAACTCATTTTTATTAGTTTATATTTTATCACGAGTTTTCATGGTTTGTTAGTCTCTTGCTTCTTGGACAGCTACATAGCATCTCTGAGATTCCTCCTATTTTCTCTCTATTTCTCTGTTTGGATTTTCTCCCCTAGCTTTACTCTGTTGAGCCATTGGCCAAAACAGCTTCTTTCTTAACCAATGGTAAGAAAGCATATTCAATAGCATACAGAGGGGAAACCCACATCATCTCCCGCCCTTTTTCATTCAAATAAAAAGGAAAGTTTTAACATTAATATAGCAAAAATTGCATATAACAAAATAATGTATCAAGCCAGAATTACTGTTTACAATTATTTGTCTATTTGTATCTGGAAAGTATAATATCTTGATCAGTTATAGTCAAAACTAAGAAAAAGTAGAATTAAAACTATCTAGGCTTCATCTCAATCAAATACCCCAGAAAAAATATAATATTACCTAATAAAACAGAAAGTACATTGTAAGCAACTTTCAAAACTCTAAAATTGACACGGACATCTTACTGACTAGATAATCAACCCCATAGTTCTTTTGTAACATTGAGGCATCAGTCTTTTGATGATGTGGGATTTCTATCTGTGTGCCATGTTAGCGGCTCTGTAGATGCCACATAGCTGCCAAAGGAGGCAGGTGCCATGTGGCTGCCCAAGGAAGCAAGAGGTTAGAAAAAACATGAGCCTCATGGTAAAAAATATAAAATAATAGAAATGGGTTCATTTATAGAGGTAAGAGCTAGCTGGAAATATGCCAGAGACATTGACCAGACAGTTTTGTGATTAACAGTTTCTGTGTGATTATTTAGATCAGGGCATCTGGGAATCAAAGAGCAGTCTCCATTTACAGTCTGTAGGTGTCCCTTTGATGCCATTCAATTTACTATTCATGACCTATTTAAAAACAAAACGCTTTGCTTTGTTGTAGTGCCACTGTACATACTTTGTAGTTAAGTTTCTGTCCTTTTGATGTCATACCCCTAAAACCAGAGCTAGCTCAGATGCCACAGTGATTCACTCCTTTTTTTCGTCTAAGAGTTGAAAATTTTAACTTTTAAATAATTTGAGTTGATTTTGCGAAAAGGGTCCTCTTTGCTTTGTTTTTGTTTTTTTTGTTTTTTGTATGAAGATACATAGTTTTTCCAATGCCACTTGTCTTTGTCTACTGTCTAAAGACCAGTTGGTCATTAAGTGTAGACACTTGGTCAGTTTTAGTAGTAGATGTGTCAACTATATATCTGTGCTTTTGTTTAGCTTTAATTTGTGATATTAAATTATAATCATATCATTTCCCTTTCTCTTTCTTCTATCCAAACATTATACTGTACCCCTTCAAGGTCTCTGAAATTTGTTACCTCATTTTTTATTAATTGTTGTTGCATACATCTGCCATTGTATGTAAGTAGCCATATGGACATATTTACACAATATGAAGATTGGTCATGGTTACCTTTGTAAAATCTGCCAGTTTGTATTTTTTAATTAGTACATTTAATCCTCTTACATTTAGAATATTTACTAGAAAATAACTTATTTAGACTAGTTTGCCAATAGTTTTCTGTATGTTCTAAGTTTTTCTTTCTCATTCCTTTTCATATTTCCCCTTTTGTATATAATTCATTTATTCATTGTATCATTTAGTTATTCTTTTTATCTTCATATATTTTAGATATTTCCTTAATGGTTATATTGAATTTCATACTTAATATCTGAACCATATAGCAACTCAGTTTCAACAAATCATTCTGAAAGGCATTTAAATGTTCTTTTTATGTTAATTGGTTCTCTTCCTTTATAGCTATCATTTCAGTAAATATCCTTATACATTGTAATCTCATTAATCTCAATTTTTAGTTATTGGTTTATGCATTTACCTGTTCAGTTAAACAGAAACACAGAATTTAAATTAAGAGTCAAGTAATATTTTAGCTTTTATACTTTGCTATAGAATTCCATTTACAATTATTCTTTTCTTGTTTTCTTTCTCTTGAAGTAACTTTTAGTGTCTTTTTATATGAATCCAATAAATTACCTTCATTATTTCTTATATTACAGCTCTACTACTGAAAACTCCTTTAGTTACTATTTATTTGGATTTTTTCTCTATTCTTGAAGGAAAGTCTTGAAGTTACAGGATTATTGACCCACTATTTCTCTACTTTGGGACTTTTACTGTGTCTGACAAAGGCCTTCCAGCCTCCATAATGGCTAGTCTAAATTCACATGTTAATTTCATAGTGACTCCCCTATAATGAGTAAGTTACTACTATTTCAAGTCTCTCAATTTTTATTTTTGCTTTTGGCCCCATATAATTTTACTATATACCTTCTGAATTTCTTTGAAATTCCAACTTGGTGTAACGATGTTTTTGGATGTGGTGTGTCTACTATTAAATTTGGAAATTTAATATATTAGATATATTAAATTGTTTACTCTATTCAAATTTATTTTTGTGTTATTTTTGTTGCTATTGTCTTTCTCTTGAACTGAAATTTTGAATATATTTTTATGGTGCTTCACAGAGATTTTAAGCCCTTTTCATTTGTTCCTGTATTTTCCTTCCCCTACACTAGATAACTTCATTTGCCTATTTCATACTCACCAATTTATTTTTCATTCAATACTTGTATTGAAAGCTTCTGGAGAATTTTTTAGCTTTTATTTTTTTTTGTTTCCTTGACTATTACGTGATTCATTTAGATATTTTTTTTTCTTTTTAATTGATATCCCTGTGTTCAATGTTCATACATGTTTGGGAACAGTTTTTTGTAAAAATACAGTGATACATATAGTTGAAAATGTCCAGCAATGAATGAAAGTTTAAGTAATTTTTAACACATATATATCTTCATACATACAAGGTGCTACTATTAAGTAATGAAAATAAATGTATTTATTTAGAGGAACTCTAGCAACACTAAGTGAATTCAATAAGACAGACATCAAAGAGCACATTGTAAAATTCATTTTATTGGGAATGTGAAAAGTAGATAAATCTGTAAAATTAGAAAGTAGTTTTATGGATAATGGGAATTTGACTCTGTGGTTAGCTGGGGATGGACCTAAGTGGGAAAGTAGTATGATTACTTCTGGGCAATGAGCATTTTTTTGAGTGATCAAAATGACAATAACATGAAGAGGTATATGTTCATCAACATTTCAGATAAAGTCAATAGATTGTGTGTTGTGAAATTTTTAATGGGATCAGTTGGTCATTACTGTGGTGCATGCCTTTAATTCCAGCCCTTGGGAAGGAGGGCACACAAATCTGAGTTTGAGCCCAGCCTGATCTCAGAGTGAGTTTTAGGACAGCCTGCACTACACTGGAGAACCTTGTCTTGAAAGTCAGAGAAATAGACAGAGATGGACAGAGGGAGAGGCAGAGAGAGAGAGAGAGAGAGAGAGAGAGAGAGAGAGAGAGAGAGAGAGAGAGAGAGAGAGAGAGAAATAGAGCAGTAGTGGTCATGGTAAAAGTTCTTTAAAAAACTATACTGAACCCAGAAGGCAAAAGGAAAATATGAAACTGTACAAAACATACTTTTCCAGGTTTATATGAAATGTTTAGTAAACAACATACACAAACCAGAAAGGCATTTCACAGGGGCTTTAAACTAGAAATCATTTCTAAAGATGAAAGAATAAACATTAAAATTTACTTCAAAAGTGAAAATGTCATTTTATGTGGTTGTTTTATAGAATATTCATATGTTCATTTAGCAAATTCATGCTTAGAGAAGCTGAATAAATGCATTCTTAGGTCTCATAGTAGTGGAATCACGATATGACCCCCGTGTGTAATGCTTTAATCAGTACATTATTGACAATGTTTACATGAATACCCTCATGTGTTAGGAGGCACAAATGAAAGTGAAGTTTTTGATCCTAACATAAACCTGTTCAATGGTGCTTTCCACAGACACAGATTGACTTCATAACTTTACTACCTGAAAGTGAAAGAGGTTATGGTGAGCTCTCTAGCAGCTAGGCATAGTTAGGAGGGATTATATAGATCATATAATTTCTAGAAATAATTTGTAAGGTTATTGCTAGATTAGATGAACTGAGTTGGGAAACTCATCTTGCAAGTGGGTGACACCATTCTCTGAGTTTAGATATTGACTAGCTAAGCACCAGTGGTCATTGCTCCCTTCTTTAAGACTGAAGATGCAACATGAGTAGATGCTCAAAGCATCCGCTGCCTTGACTTCCCCTTCATGATAAATTATGTCTTTGAACTGTGATCTAAAACAATCTATTCACTTCTGAAGGTGTTCTTCCCAGGGGCTCTTTCTTATAGTACCAAGACACAAACATTTGATATATGAACTAATTATACAAGGGTGTATTAGCTATTTATTATTGTTGTTGTGATAAGCACCATGACCAAAGGGGAATTATGAAAAAGTTTCTTTTGGCTTAATGTTTCAGAAGGAGAGACCATAATGACAGGGCAGGCTTGTCAGCATGCAGTCACAACAGGAACTGAGTGGGCATGTCTTCAACTGCTTACATAAAGCAGACAGCAAACTGAAAGTGGGATAAGCTTCTCAATACCTGCCCCCCAGTGATGTGCTTCCTCCAACCAGACTCCCTGTTCTAAAAGTTCCATAATCTCATCACACACAGTCACCAGCTATGGACCAGCTATCTAAATACACTAAAGGGCATTTCTCACTCAATGAGAAATGAATACAGTTGTGCAATCATGCCCCACCATGTCAAAAATACATATTATCCATTTGCCAAATGATACCGCTTCTTCTAAATGAGAATATACATCTTTGGTACTCTACATCTGGGTTGACTATAAAATAGACTGGAAGTCTATTTTAAGAAGACATATTAACTTATAACAAACAAATGGGAAATAATGCTTGAAAGGGTTTTAATGTTATACATTAACAATGATTGTAAGGAAAAATTTAACTTGGTACTTAGAGGCAGAAGTAAAAAACAGGCCCTACATATAAAATAGAGTGATTGGTTTGGGTTATAATTAGAAGTTTTATTACTGGGCCATTTATTAATGATGTGGGATGCCCCTCTCTATGCTGTAAATACTATTGGTTAATAAAGAAACTGTCTTGGGCCTGCACAGAAAATAGAGGTAGGTGTGTAAAACTGAACTGAATGCTGGGAGAAAGGAAGCAGAGTCAGAGAGAAGACGCCATGTAGCTCTGACAGAATCAGACATGCCAAAACTCTGCTGGTATGGCACTGCCACATGGCAATACATAGATTAAAAGAAATGGGTTCAATTAATATATAAGAGATTAACCAATAATAAACTAGAGCTAATGGGCCAAGCAGTGATTTATGTAATACAGTTTCTCTGCGATTATTTTGGGTCTAATATATCCAGGTGGCTGGGTACCAATAAGTAACCTTCCTCTAACAACTTAAATTTTTGGTATTCCCATTTCTTTTTTCTTAAGGTCATTGGCATTCTTGCTTTTTTATTTTAATTTTTATTCATCCTTTAGTAATTACACACCACACATAAAAGCTATGTGTTCAGATTATATCCACCACACAGCCCTCCTCAATCATCTCCTTCTGAATCTCTCATCCTGCTTCAAACCTCAAACTTCATGTCTCTTCCCTCTCTCTGTGTCTCTCTCTGTCTCTACCTCTCTCTCTCTCTCTCTCTCTCTCTCTCTCTCTCTCTCTCTCTCTCCCCATGCTAGTCACAAATGCATTGGTGAAGGTCACCAAGGGCAAACTACCATAGACCTTAAAGGTGAATAAAACTTACTTTCTCTACCCTGATGGCACTCACCAAGGACCAATGGTTCCTGAGTCATGGTGTGGGGCTTCATGACCCCTTTCTCACTTCATGTTGTAGCCTAAACTTTGGACAGATGTGATGATATGCAGGCCTTACACCCAACACCACAGCTGTGAGTTCTTGAATGGAATAACCCTGTCATATCCAGAATATGTCATTTAAAACATTATTTGCATTCCTAGGTCACCCTTTCTACTTGTTTGTAATATTCCTGGCATCAAAGACTTTTGTCTTAAACTCTACATAAGTTAACCTTATAATACTTCCATATAATAAATAATTTACTGTGTTGAAATTCATAATATGTAACACATATGTAATATATAATTAAGACAAGTTATAAGATAGACTTTCTTTGTAATCAGCTTTATAGTAAAGGTGTGTGAGCAGCTGTAGCAGTACTTTTTTATTGGAACCACCAGTCCACGAATAACAACATGGAAGCCTGTTATTGATAATGAAAGTTTGGTGTTTAGCTTAGGCTTGTCCCCATCTAGATCTTATAATTCAAATTAGCCCATTTATATTAATATACTTTCTGCCACATGGCTTGTGTCTGTTACCTCTTCTCCAGAACATTTTGGTTGCTCTGTGTCTCCCTGAGACTCTGCCTTTCTCCTTTCTGAAGTTCTTCCTGTATCTGGAAGTCCCAGCTAACCTCTTCTTGCCAAGTTACTGGCCATTCAGCTCTTTATTAAGCCACGATGTATCTTCTTTATAGCACAACCAAGTAGTCCACAGCATTTCCCCCTTTTTGTATAAATAAAAAGGAAAATGGTTTATCTCCAACACAGTAAAATTATGTAGTAAGACCAATTATTGTCTAAGAATTAAATTCATGATGTCCAGTCCATTAGTATTTGGCAAATTCTGAGAAAATACTTTATTTTCTATTTTATCTTGATGAATACAAAGTTTATACCTAAATCATTTTCTATCAAAACTTTTTTTACCATCCTAAAAATACCTTTTAGAACTTAAAATATTTTTAGGCAAACAACTTAAACTTTTATGTCTCATAACCACATAAATATTACATTTCTTTTGTAAGTTTCTTTCTTAATTTAGTAACACAAATTGATATAACTATATGGTTTTCAACTCCTTCAGAGATCTAAAAAGTAAAATATTACTTGAATAAACAGGAAGTGCAGAGTAAGCAACTTTTAAAACTATAGAAATTACAAGAGACAGCCGGATTCCTGAACAGCCCCCCAAGTTTTGTTTGTAACATTGGGAATCTATCTTCAGCCTACAGGTCTAGAATATATGACAGATGTTTCTGTGAAGCAGGAAATTTGAAGGACTGTTACACCTTGTCTTGGCAAAGTTTGGCTGTGACCTTTTTGTTTGTCCTACTTGTCCAGTTTGGATAGCATAGTGTTAACAGTCAAGACAGGCATTTTCTTGTCCAGTGGTTAGCTATACCACAAAATAGCAAACCCATGTTGAGGTTCTTCACCATACATTATCTTTTCTGAAGTAGAAAAGCAGACTTGTCTCACTGTCGTGAAAAGCCTGGTATTAAAACATCTTAAATGCCATAATCTGTAGGTTTCTGAAATGTTTGAAGACTACATGTATGTCTAAAATATCTCTCCTTTTTATGTGGAAAACATACTGAACTTTGTCATGAACTTGACTGTTAGATAATTAAGTGCTAACCTCTATTTCTTAATTATCCTAAATGGTTTGTAATAATAACATTCAAGGACAAATCATTTATATCACATTATTAAATAAGCTTCATAGGTACAATACCTTAAATAAGATATATATATATATGTATATATATATATATATACACAAAAATAACTGTAAATTTGTACCAATGTAAAATATTTAAGACTAGTAGTTGCTTTTTTGGTTTAAAGGTAGATTCAATAACCTTCCCTTTTATCCTATCATTCCTATATCCATCACCTCTCATTATCTTCTCAGAAAGATTCCTGAATTTAACCTCCTATGCTTGGTTTTTTCCCTGGCCATTATTAGTGATGATATGCAACAACCCCCCCTAAATAATAACAAACATCCATAATCTACTAAACAAGCAAAATCACTCATACCACCTCTTGAGAATGTGGGTCTCCTGTTTTCTAGATTGCTTCCTTACTGTCTGTGGGTAACAACATCTTTAGGGGACCCTTGAAAAATTGGGGTAATAGTCAGTTCCTTGGAGAACTAGCTGTTGTCCAGTCTTAGTGAGGTGGGAAAGTACAGGGCTTATCGGAATTCCTGGCTAGAGTAGTGTGTGAGGTTGGACCATCCTAGCTAGCAGTTTGAACTTGTTTAAAGTTAACAAAGCTCTGCATGTGGTGCTCATGATGTGTGTTATGCTATTTCTCATCCTTAGGTGACTTACTTCTTTTATATTACTTTAATCTCTCTTTAAAGACTTCATTTGATTATTGTTGAACTAATTTTTGTGACTGTCTATATCCATATTCTTTCCTTTCTTCAGCATCTAATCACATTATTTAAACACACTGTAACCTGTTGAGTGATTTTTCTCAGCCTGGACCTGACTTTATGTATACCTATAGCCTTCTCTGACATTATGAGCCAAACCTTATCTTGATAGACAGTTTGATGTGACCCTAGCTTATGATGCAGACTCTGCTCCCTTTGGGTCTGCCTCACCACCCCAGCTCTTGGGACACACTGTAACAGCAGTTACTATGTAGTTTTCTGCAAGTGCTCTGTTGTATAACAAGGCCTCTCTAAAAAAACCACACTATGTGCAACAGGATCTTTGTATTTGCAACACATTGGACACCATATGTAATGATACTTTTTCCATTGGGACTGCCAGGCCACAAATAACAACATAGGGACTTATTTAATTATGAAAGTTTAGTCCTTTCAGGCTCTGGAAGTCCCACCTAAATTCCTCATACCTAACTACTAGACCTTCAGCTCTTTATTAGACCAATCAGAAGGTGCATTGGCAAAGACAGATATTTACCATGTAAACAAATATTCTGTAACAAAGAATCATGGAGATTTTCAGCATGTGGGCATATTTTGTGAAGCAGAATTCTATGCAATAATGATACTAACATTTTCTTTTTGTTTTACTGTAGTAGAACTCAGCTTATTAATTTACATGTTGTTCAAACACTGAGGCTAGCCCTTCACTATTCATTTCTACTACCTCTACTTGGAAATTTTCTGGATCACCCAGTAGACCAATTTTCATATCACTTTAGTAGTTGGAACATTATAGATTTATCTTTTCTATTACTCCCCTATAAATCACTATAAATCCTGTGATCCATAACTCCTCCGAGAGTCAAATGACCCTTTCACAGAGATTGCGCAAGACCATTGAAAAACACATATATTTACATTACAATTCATACAGTAGCAATATTAGAGTTATGAAGTAGCAAGAAAAATTATTTTGTGGTTGGAGATCACCACAGTATGAGTAACTATATTTAAGGTTACAGTATTAGGATGAGGACCACAGTTATAGACTGTGACTCTGTAAAACTAAACACTTAATTTTGTTTACCTTTGTTTTTCAGCATTTACATCAGTACCTTCATATTTCTTTTAAAAGATTATCATCAAATTAATAAATAAGTTGGAAAATGAATTTTGGGGAATACTTTTTAAACTAGAATGGTATATTTAAAATTCAAGAAAAATAAAAGAAAGAAAGAAAGAAAGATCAAGGTGACAATTCATCCATCCTGACCTCCATAGAAGTGTCATATTTAAAAATTACTTACAATAATAAATTAATTTAAAGTAATAGGGCATGTGAGATATTCCCCTCAGCTTAAGAGAAACAATGAAATAGTATTATAAAATTATATTTATGTGCTCAGAATATTTGAATATGGAGGAATAAGGTAAAAATCCAGAGTGAAATAGCTGCTTAGGATGTTAGTGCTTTGTTTAACCTTCCGAGAGTGGGACGTCACCATTCTCATATTTATCAGAATTAGCCTCCTGAAGGACTTACCCACGGATATACATGAGAAAATGGCCCTCAATATACATCTCTGAGTGACATATCTCTGCTCTTGCTCAGCAGTAGGAGTCTTTGAGACACAAAGAGATCGACGGTTCTACACAGCTTTCTTTGTGCCTGAAGTCTGTTCTCATTAGAACTCTGTATGATTCCTATAACTGTGATTTTTTTTTTTTTTTTTTTTTTTTTTTTTTTTTACTGATTTGTACCTATGAATGGGGTTGTAGGAGATGCAGATGGGCAGTTGAGGACCGACGTGCAGTGGTCCAAGATGAGGTGGTGTTGATACTGGACCCAGGTAGATAAGATCAGGACCAGCTCCTTTTCCAGGGTTCTGTGCCCTCAGACAGCTTCAGGCTTCTTTTCCCAGCATTCAACATTAACTGTCTTTCCCTCAAGAAGACAATGGAAAACTTTCATGGGATAGCGGCACATGATAAAAGGAGAGCTTGTGGGAGTTTTTTCTTCCTGTAGCCAGAGTATTATCTTCACTAACAGTTTTTAATCCTCCTCCATGGCTGAGGCACATCACAGGGGTGCCCGGACAGAGCCACCAGCAGGGGTGCCCAGGTCTTTACCCAGCTGCTGCTTCCCTTTCCATCCATAGATCTTCCTTCGGTTCCTCATCTGGAGACTTTTTCCTGTCCGACTTCTCAGCTCTTCTGCCACTTGTGTGACACAATTTTTCTTGTGCTGGAGTAATTGTATTTTCTGTTTCTCTGGAGAGACCTCTCATCGATGGGACAGCTAATGATTCAATGTTCTGATTCCCAGCAGCTATGCCCACAGTGTCCAAGAGGAAACCTGGATTCAGTGTCAAAGCATATCTTAAGAAGAGTATGGTAGAACAGCAAGTGATAAGAGTAAAATATAAATTTTACAATAAAAATCACTGAAAATAGCATCTATTTGATGCAAAGCATTAGGTTTTAATTCATAATAATAATAAATTTTCTTAAAATACATTTTTTCTTTTACTTTGGAAGAAATATCATACATAGTCCAATAAATTGACTGGTTTTGGAAATGCTATTCTGTATGGATTTATTTTATGTAAATAAAATAATATAAAACACCACAGTACATTATTGTTATAAAAAAGTCTTTCATAAAGGAATTATATGGTCTTAGTTTAAAGATATATGAGTAGAAAATGTGTATGCATTTCATATTTTTAGAACAAATAAAAAATGCCTGACATATCTTCCATGACAAAAAGCATGCTTCAACCTGAGAAGCAGTCATACTATTCACAATGCTACTGACATTTTAGATCAAATACACTTTTGCGTTTTTACATTTTTCTTCCCAAATTTTATTCAATTCTTTTCCAACAAGTTTGATACACATTCATGTGTACCATTACTTGTTGTGAGAGTCCCTTCTGTATGCTATGAATACCACTGATTAATAAAGAAACTGCTTTGGGCCTATAGCAGAGTAGAACGGAGGTAGGCAGGGAAAACTAAACTGAATGCTGGAAGAAAGAAGGTGAAATGAGGAGGAGCCCTGAAGCCACCAGAGGAGAAAGACATGAGCCACCAGTTGGAACCTGGCCAGTAGGCCATGAACCTCATGGTAAAATATAAAATAATGGAAATAACTTAATTCTAGATGTAAGAGCTAGCCAATAATAAGCTAGAGCTAATAGGCCAAGCAGTGATTTAGTAATACAGTTCTATGTAGTTACTTTGGGACTGAGCAGCTGGGAACAAACAACTGGTCTCCTAAAACAATTACTCATTGGCTTATTTTATTTTATTAAAGTGAGACAGCCTGCTAAAACATACTCACTTCCACAACAAGTCTGGAAAGCATCCACCCACCCTCACATCAACCCATCCATCCATCCACTCACCCACTTATCCATCCATCCATCCATTCACCCACCCACACATCAACCCATCCATCCATCCCCCATCCATCCATTCACCCATCCACTTATCCAACCTTCCATCCATCTACCCACCCACACATCCATTCATCCATCCACCATCCATCCATCCATCCACCCACCCACTTATCCAACCATTCATCCACCCTCCCATTTTCCAAGCATCCATCCATCCACCCACGCACATATCAACCCATCCAACCATCCAACATCCATTCATCCAGAAGCAGGTGTAATAGAGGAGTAGTGTAGTAAAATCAAGACCTGGAGAGAAAGGGGAAGCTACAACCAGAGCTAATGACAGCTCTCCCTCCTTGCACCAGAAGAAAATGAGAAGAGAAGACAAAGGAAATAACAGGAGATACAGCCCTCAAAATTAGACATGGTTTCCTTTCAATACATTTAGCTGTGTTCAACTGTATGTAAGTAGTGATTACCACATTAAGCTTTCGTCCAAATATAGGGCATTTGCTTAACTTTCTATCATTTTAATTATTTAAGAATTTAAACATAGTTTATTAATTTTATTGATATATGCATATAACAATTCACTTCTGAAGGTAAAATTATTTGTAATTTACCGAAGTTTTTGTAATAAAACATAAAAATGTTCACAAAATATAAAGGGTAAGTGTAAAGTGAAGGTAGTATCCTGTCTTCAAACACCTTGACTTAGGAAAGAGAAGCTAAGTTCAAAGCTGATTTATTGTTTTTTCTCTGAGAGAGAATGTAAGAGGTTTTTTTTCTAATAAAATAAAGTTTTCTTTAGTAAAAATCAAAACAACAGCAAAAACCCAGAAATAGGCAAAGGTTGGTGTAAGAAATTAATCCTATTGCAACAGGCTGATCAGGTAGAACTCCTTGCCTCCAAGCCTGACTACCTGGGTTCAATCTTGGGGATCAACTTGGTCTCCATGAAACGCCCACACCTACACACAAAGTAAACAAACAAATCGTTTTGGTTTATGAGAAAGAGTGTTATTTTTAAGGGAATTAAAGGCATTGATTCCATGGAGGGCTGTTGTCTTTTGTCACTTCTTAGAAACTATAATCTGTAATGTGCTTGGTTCTATTTAAATAGATACTGCAGAACAGTGGAGTTATGATCTAGGCTTACAGATATGTGAAACAGCTCTGTGAAGAGAAATGGTTTATAAGTCTCTGAGGCTTTCCTCCTCATAAAGGCTCTGTCCCAGCCTTGCCTTAACAATATTGATTTTTCTAATTACTAAGTTATTACTTGGGACTTCCAGTTCAGTGTGGTTGATTGGACACTGCTTCTTAGACTTCACCACTTTCCGAAGATGTGTAGTAATAAAAATCATAAAGCCTTCAAGGAGGTACCTAGAGAAAAGAGTACACGCAGATGAGCGAGGTCAACCAATTTTAGAGAAATGAAAAAACAAAAAAACCCAGAATGCTAACTAAGGATACCAGAGGAAGCTTCCATCTTGCTGCTTACAGAGGGGAAATAGAGTGAGACAGCACCGGTGCCCTGAAGAACACAGAGCTCCATCAGTTCATCCAAAGGCAGGAGTCAAAGAGGAACAGGGAGTTGACTGAGAGAGCAAATGAGAAGCAGTGGGGCTCTTTGTATGCACAACAAAGACATTCGTCCCACTGGCACCTGTCATCCACTAATCAGTGCCATTCTCTGAAGAAGACATGGAATACAAGGGATTCGGGATCAGGGACAGAAGCCACACAGACAAACGCTGAAGAGCAAGTAATTCATGGTGGGCAAACAAGTCTTTCAGGATGTCCAAACAGCGGGGTTTGTAAAGTAGAGGAAAACTGGAAATAAGGCGGCAGTTAATAGTAGAGGAGATGTTAACACAAGGATCTCTCTTCACAGGACTCACAATTAATCTTACATACATTTTATGTCTCACGGAGAAGACTGCCCACCATCCACAATGACTTCTGATATCACAGCAGGCAGTCATATAGGAAAAGGGAGGAAATGTTGTGTAAATCTAGATGCAGCTAGCTCCATTTTATATATACATTATACATAGGTGCATATGTATCCACGTACATTTTATATATATGTGCACATACATCTTGAGATATAAACACACACCTGGTCCTCACTTGGGCTGAATTTGTTTTCAGAGATGCGACTGTAAATCGAAACAAAATGGTGTGTTACTTAGCTAAGGGTTTAAATATTGTACCAAAGGAAACAAGTTCATCACTTTGGGAAGAACAAGCCCTTGTGTATGTATTTACAGAATTGCTCACCATACAGTGGAGTAGAAACAAACTGTCCCTCAAGAGAATGAAAGTAATCAGACTGTGGTGTGGACACACACTTCACACAGAACTCAAGACAGACACATACACACATACACATACACACAGAGCTCAAGACAGACAGACACACACAGAGGGAGATAGGCAAACAGACAGATATAGAGACAGAGAAATTTATTCACATTTTAAAAAGGAGGAAAAGCTGCTATTTTCCACAATAGACTTGGACAATACTAGGCTATATGAAGTAAAGCAGAGACAGAATGGAAATTATTACCACCATCTTACATATCTACTATATCTTTGAAAAATGATCAAATAGAATAATAAAGGTAGAGAATAAAACACTGAAAATGACCAGTAGAGTGAGGGAGGTAAGGGAAAGGGAGGCTATAGATCTAAGGACATAAAATAGCAGATATGCAGGTGTGTGAATCTGAGGATCTGAGAGACCAATACCAGGATAGTAGTTAATAGCACAGTGTAATTGATATGTTGGTAAAAAGTAGTTCAGGACCATTCTCCACAGAATAGAATAATAGACAGCTGTGATTGACAGACATGGGAATTTGTTTCATTGTAGCAACCACTTTACTATGTGGACATTATCGCATAACACTGTCATGTGCCTTAAATATACACAATGAAATTTAAGGAAAAAGCCATACTACTTGACACATGTCACTGCTGCTCACTAGCACGTGTCTATCCATGTTCACGTATAACTGCCACCTTCACGGAGATTCAACTTCTGCATGCAAGCTTCTGACATATCACACAGCAGCGAAACACATGTGCTGGATGATTGACACTGTAAAATACATAGTTTTACTACAGGTGCACTCTTCTTGTCCTGTTTACACTTCAATTCTGTAAGAACATTATTATTGGTAAATTACGTGTTGAAAGGTTACGTCGTATCAGAGGACAGTACAGTAAAATCATATTTATAAGGCCCCTGCCTTTTAACAGAGGAACATCTCATTTCTCGGTGTTGAGGTCCGCTACCTTAGATAAACTGACTCATTGAAAATTCTCTCTCCAAACACAGGGCCCAGTCAGTCATCAGTTTGTAAAGAGAGGCTGTCAGGCAGCTGTTATCAGATATCTGAGGAGAGCTTCTAAACACAGTGACGTGGAGGAAGGGGGAACTAAACAAACAAACAAAAAATAAAGTGAAAAATAAAGTCAAGAGAAAAAAGATAACAGTACAAGGTAGCATTCTAAAAGGTGTGTGTGTGTGTCTGTGTGTGTGTGTGACTGTGCACACATGTGTCTGTATGCATATAGCAACAGTTTATAAACTATATAGATCAGATAACCTATATGATTCCTGCCCTTTGTATGTTTGTTCAAGGTCATAACCACTTTCTTGATACTATAGAGCTATTATTTTCATTACTTGCCTTCTACTTTAATGAATGTAAGCAAGAGTTCTTCAGAGACAACACAATGCATGATGTCATGTGATAAATCAGATACTGAAATGTCTTTGTTATAGCAGCTGTCTTCTGTTAAGCCAGCCAATAAAACAGTATTTTTACTAGTATGTGAAAGGTTTAGTGCTATTCGTAAATTAATAAGTGTTTTAATATAATTATGTGTCACTTAACAATAGATATGTGCTCTGAAAAATGCTTCATTTGGCAATTTTAGTGGTGTGCAAGTTTCACAGTGTGTACTTGCACAGACTGAGTTGACTCTGGTGTGTCTAGGCCTTGTAATCTTAAGGGACTGACATTGTGTACCCAGGCTCTCACTGACTGAAATGTCATCATGTGGCACATGGCTGCTGCTCAGCTTTGGTTTCTAACACAATACCCATAAATATAACCTACACAAAGAATCTGGGATCTTCAGTAAATTTTAATATGTGGGCTTGGCGACTGAGATATTTGAGAATCAGTGACCTGTAACTTGGAGAACATGTATCCCATATGTACCATACATGCATATGTATGTGTATGTATATGGAGAGATGTGAAACACACACACTTGTACTTACTATCCTAAGGGTGACCACAGGGACCACAAAATAAAAAGAATGTCTCATGATAAAGAAACAGATGACAATGTTTATATAGCCTTAATGCAGTGGTTCTCAGCCTTCCTAATGCTGTGACCCTTGACTAGAGTTCCTCATGTTGTGGTGACCCCAAACCATAAATTGACTTCATTGCTAGTCCCCAATTGTAATTTTGCTACTGTTACACATTGTAAATATCTAAAATACAGGATAAGTAGTGTGAATATCCCAAGGGGGTCAAAGCCCACAGGTTGAGGACTACTGCCTTAATGTTTTGGAGATAGAGTGGCTATTTAAATAAGTAATCTGGAAATTTGAAATGTAATTGATAAGCTAGAGCGCTGGATGAGTGGTTAAGATGCCATGCTGCTCTTTCAAAGACCTGGGTTCAGTTCTCAGCATCCACATAGGAGCTCACTACTGTCTGATGCAAGTGGTGTACATAAACTTACACAGGACTCATACAAATAAATGAAAAACAATGAAGAAATTTTTTCCAAAAATATAATCCAATAAGCTTTTCAAAATAATTTTACAAAGATGAAATAACGGAAAAAGTGCAAAAGGAAAAATAAGAAAACTTCGTACTAGGTCCAGAGCTGTTGATACCCAGTAGTAAGAATTTCAGAAAAGAAAAAGAGAAAATATGAAGATCATTAAGTCAGAGAAACAATCACGCAAACTCACAGAACTACAGGACAAATTGCCAGAATAAAGAGATAAATGCAGTAAACGAAACAAGAAAATCATCCTACGTGCTTTGCAGTTCATAGCATTGAGAATCAATTAACTCAAACCACTTTTTCAAAAGCTGACAGACGAGACTATATATACAGGGAGAAAAGTATAAAGTTGGCCCACTAACTTTTTTAAAAGATCTATTTTATTTTAACACATACTCTTCTCGCACACATTGCGTCTGGACCGAAGGTCAGCCTCCCTCCACTCTGGCACCTCTCCTCTCACACAGATCCTTTTTGCCCTTCAGTAAAGAACAAGCCTCCAAGGGATACCCACCGAACATGGCCTAACAAGATGTGATAAGAATAGGCACAAACCCTCATATAAAGTCTGGACAAGGTAAAGCTGTAGGAATAAAGGGCCTCAAGTGCAGGTCAGAGTCAGAGAAAGCTTCACCCCACTTTTAGGATGTCCCACAGAATACCAAGTCACACAACCATACGGTATACGCAGCAAACCTAGACAGACCCATGCAGGCTCCATTTTTCTTGCGTCAGTTTCTGTGAGTCCCTATGAGCCCTGCTTAGTTCATTCTGTGGGTTTTATGGTATCCTCAACTCCTCTGACTCCTATAATCTGTCTTCCCCCTCTTCTTTGGGATTCTTATGGCTCCACTGTGTTTGACTGTAAGTCTCTGCATTTGCTCCTTTTGGCTGCTGGATAACTCACCTCTGATGACATTTGGGTCAGGCAGCCATCTATGAATATAACAGAATATCATTAAGGATCAAGGGGGAAGACATGGATGGATGCAGGCCTAGAAACTCTATGTGACATTCTGGGGTGTCTTCACTGAATGGGTAAGGGGAAATAGAATAGATTTTGCAGGTGGACTGGTGACAGGTGAGGATGAGAACAGAAGGATCAGGTAGGGAATGGGGGGGATGGAGTAAGAAAGTACTGGGAGAGACAACAGATATCGGGGGGACAGATGGGGGGAGAAAGTAGAAATCTAGTACAGAGGAAACTACCTGGAATCTGCTTGAGTGACCCTAACATAGTCTCCTAGTAAAAAGGAATACAAGGCCCAAACTGGCTGACTTCTAAAACCAGTCAAGGCCCCTAGCAGTGGGACTGGGACTTCAACCCAGTCACAAAACCTTAGATTTACATTTTGTCCTGCCAGCAAGATGTGCTGGGACAATGGTGATGCAGAACCTGTGGAGTGGCCAAGAAGCAGTGACTGATCCAATTTGAGGCCCTCACCATGAGAGGGAGCCCATGCTTGACACTGCCTGGGTTTTCAGGAACCAGGGGAAGGACAGCCCAGAGACCCAAGATTAAAATAACATGATTATCCGAAAACAGAAAGAACAACAACAAAAAGAGAAGCCAATGAAATTATTTATTTGTTTTTAATTGTGAGTACCTACCATGTCTGTGTAGGAATATGTGGCTATGAGTTGATCGCCTAGCAAAGAACAGAAGAGGTCACTGATGCCTGGAGTAGTGACTACAGACAGCCATGGTCTGCCCAGTGTAGTGGCTGGGAACCCAGTGCAGGCTTTCTCAAAGAGCAGTACACATCCTGACCCACTAAACCATCTCTCTAGGTCTAGTGTAACATTTCTTGTGTGTGAAACATATTTCAGACTGAGTATTTATATTGGAACTTTCACTCAAATATTTAAACAAAATAACCCTGAGACAATCACAGTCCTCAAGTGTTTCTTGAAAGTAAAACTCTGAAAGAATGGGTAGTAAACCTAGAAACATAATAGTAAGGAGTACAAAAAACAAAGAAGACCTCCCAGAATGTTACATAGAACTCCCAGGTCTGCAGCAAGCTTGAGATACAATGTAGCCATAGAGAGGCAGGGTACCCAGAAAGACATTTCCAGAAGGAACCAGTGACTTGGGATAATCTCTGTTGAAGATTGCTGTAAGAGAATAGTTGAGTGGTGGGGAGAGTATTGGTACCTAGGGATTAAAATTACATTTGGATATAAGGGAATTATCCCCCAAAGATAAAAAGGAACACTTGAAATAAAACCTCAACATAACACATCACTCTCAACTTACCTGGGTAATAATTTATCTGAAAGTTATTGATCACTTTTCAGTCAGCTGAAGTTGAAATCTGTGAGCTTACTAAGCAATGAAAGAAAAGGCAGGTTGGTAGATGACAGTGAGGAGAGTTTGTGCGAATGCCAGAAAACTCAGATTCAACCACAAAGCAATTTATGTGTAGGATTTCAGGATATTTTAAGTAGCAGTAGAAAGGTATAATTTTATATTTATGAAATTAAAATGAAATTTCACATACTCTTTTATAATATAATGATGATACTTCATACTTTAATCAGACAATCTGAAGCACTTTATAAACATTAGCAAATTAAGTCCCACAATACCCCATGTGGTAGTTAATAATAGTCATTCATTATATACTCAGTGGTTGAAATGAGACATCAAGAGATTAAGTGATTTGCTTCAAGATCATGCATTCCCCGAGTTTCAGGAACAGTTGTCTGCAATTGCCCATGTATTTTGCTCTAGCTGTCAATATTCTCTTACCATTTGTGTCACTTCAGATAATGGGCTGAGCTCTCTATTTGGTGTCATTATCTAGAATGCAGGATCTCTTGGCCACCTTACAAATGTATGAAATTTCCACATTTTCCCTTGGGTAAACCTACTGCTTACCAAATTTCCTTTTATTTCCAAGTGTATTTCTTGATGTGAGTTTTTTCAGTGTAAGCATATTTCCAGAATAGCACCTATATTTAACAATTTATGCTTTGAAAAATGTATTCACCATTAATTAATCAAATATTTATTAGATGATTTTTATAAGCCAAGCGCTGCGGATTTAACTCCTACCATCACGAACCTTAGTGCCTACCTAAGAAGGGAAAAATAGTTTTAAAAGTGGATACAGTAAAGATAGCCAAGGGCTATAAAGACAGGGTTTGACACCAAACAGTGGTGGATACCACATCCAGAATAGAAGTTACTCATGATTATTATTTCTACATGGCTCTTTAGATGGCAGCTAGCACCCATATACAGATTGATAAAGTCTCTGTGAAGTAAAATGAGGATAGTCAGTGAGGACAGAGAAATATTATGTTTAGTAGCAAAACATGCAGGAAAGGAAACAGTGGGGAATCAGAACAGAAGGAGAATGAATTCAGAGACTGTTCTGGAAGGCTCTGGAACTAATGAAGAGGGTTCACCTGTCAATGCACTGAGGGTCATTTCATAGGAGCCATGATCATACCTCAAGACAAAGGGAAAAATCTCAGAAAATCCACACCGTACGTCCTGCTACCTAAGTTATAAAGGATATATCTAGAGAGAGAAGAAAAGTCATGCCCACCAGCTGCCTGGCACACTGCTGGGAAAATCCTCTCTTATGTGCACTTCAGGAAAGCAGTGGCAAGAAGTCACATGAAAAATAACCCCTAAGTCTTCATCTAGGCTGCCCTGGATACAAAGGTCTCTCCTTCAGTTCTTCAGTATGAAAACCCAAAAGGAGCATCACCAAACTGTATTCTGATATTTGACTGTGGATAAAAAAGAAATGACTTTTAGGCTAGAACCTCTCACTAGCCTACTACTGGTAGCTTCTGGTCTATACCACTGTCTGGAATGAAGCACAGAAAAATGGGATTACATGCCTCTCTTTGAGGGATGACTGTGTTCCTGCAAGGGACCAAACAGAGGCAGGGATAGCTCTGTGCCATTCTTTATTCCCCTTCCCAAACACCACACAAGGAAACATCCCCAGGCTTAAGTGAGAGAGAGCACACAGAGCTCTACTTCCACTGAGTCCTTGTGCCAGCTTGCCGGTTCATGCTGGTGCACACAGAGGCTAGAGCAGGAGGCCAGGTGTTTTCCATCATCACTCTTCACCATCTTATCTTTTCATCAAGATGTTTACTGAAACAGAAAGCTGTCAATTCAGCTAGGCTGGATAGCCAATGAATTATTGGGCTCCACCAGCATCTGCTCAGCAGCACTCTGGTTAGAGACATAGACAGTCACGCCTCACCTTTATGTGGATAGTGAGATTCAAATTTAGTTCCTCATGCTTGAAGAACCAACTCCCACTCTTTTCATATTCTTATATTTCCCCTTTCATTTAATATCAAATTCCCCTCATTTAATATCAAAGTTCAAGTTTATATAACCAGTCTTGTCTTTGATTTGCCAGTGAACACAGGTTGACCTGGAGTTCGGTGTCTAATTGCCTCAGATTCCTAAATACTGGAATTTTTTTAAAATTTCTTTACCTATTTTCCATTTCATATTTACTTAAATATTTATTATTGCCCCTTCTATTTAAATTTCCTTTTTCTATTTTTTCTTTATTTTTATATGTGAGCTAATCTTCAACTATACAGTTTTTGGACTCACTTCCCATGAGAAACAAAGACTGAAGTGATTCATAAACACTAAACCAGAATTACAGGATATATATTAAAGAATTGTGCAGAAGTATAAACATATCTTTGAAGGACAAGGAAGAAAAAATATAGTAAATAAGCAAATGGGAATTAGAAAATGACCAGACATAAAATGAAAGCAAAACAACATGAACTAATCCATAGATTTAAATAAATCTTTGAGTGTTAGTAGTTTTTGATTCTCATATCCTGAATGGTTGGGCATGGATTATTCATTGAAAATTTAAGTGCCAGGCAGGGTATACCTCCTGATGAAATATTAGTTAAGAAGGTACCAGGAAAACCCCAAATAATGCATATTGTTGCCATTGCTCCTGGAATCCCATGGTAATTAGATGACAAGACCCTATTATGGAGACACCACCCACATTGGTTGTAGGATATCAAGAAACAAATCTTCATTTGACTAGAAAACTTTCTCATTTTGGGCTAGCTTTTGTAGTGCCAAGAGGTGATATTTGACTGCCTGGGTAGAAAAGACTTCAAAGTCTCATCTAGTGTTGTATTTAAAGCTTCCCAGAAGTAGTAGTTCATGTCTAAATTGTACACCTAGTCAAAATCTCAGGACTGAGGAAATCCTAGGTACTACAGGAGAACTGATTGATGGTTTATGAAATAATCTTGTCAGATAACCTTCTTAATATTTTTGTTTATACTCATAGATAATAATATTGGCAGAGAAACCTCTTTTGCTTTGGGTAGGGCTTAATTCAGAGTCTCATAATGGGTAAAGCACTGAGAATAATAGACCATGAATGATCAGTCATAAATGGATTATATCTATCAACTCCTACCTTGACCTAAGGCTTAGGAAACATCATGGAAGAGTGAGCAGACAGAATCTAAAAGCCAGGGATAAGGAAGAGAGTTGGGAAGTGTTATCTTCTGGATATTATATGACTGGAGCATGTATCAAGGCACAGCATCTATGGTTGCCTACACATGACACACACAATGTAAAACTGAAGCTACTCAGAAGTCCAGCTTTGTGGATGCTCTCTCAAGGTCCCAACCATAGATGGGTGAATATTGGCAGTTAAGAAATACTATTCTTTGGGGGTTGTCACCACTGGTCAGCTCCTCATGCCTCAGAGGATGGCCCCACACCCATTTGCTCATGGTCAACACTAATTAAACTGAAGATATTAATAATAATTATTATAATAAAGAATGCATAAGTCAGAAGGGTGAATGGCACTAAAAGTAAAATGAGTACAGCAATATGAATACTTGACAAAATATATTTCCCACCCAAATTTTCCAGTGATATTAAAAAAATTGGGAGGTTCCTCACATTGATAAAGGAAACAATTCATTCAGAGGATACTGCAACTGCAAAGACAAAAACCAAACATCAGCACATTTATTTGTAAAACAAGCACTATTGGCTACTGAAACGTAGACTGAGATTCTTACAGTATTGGTTGATGAATTCAGTACCCCACTCTCACCAATAGACAGGCCATGCAATGAAAAGTGGTTAAGTGACATTATAGGTCAAATACACAATAAATGTCTGTGGATATCCTATCAAATATGACAAAGTGCACATTCTCCCCAGAAAACTATGAAACTCCCGGTAACATAGTCAACATTTGAAAGCAAAAAGATATTGTAATATGAGCAATAAAATAAAAGACAGCTTTTACTATTATTTGACATTTTGTGTGCACCATTTTTGTCACATCCACGCCCCATCTCCATTAAGCGCTCTTTCCATCCTCCTGATCTCACTGAATCCTTTCTCCTTACCAGCTGCTGCCCTAGTACATTTCATGGCTGTTGCGTATGTCTGTGAGAAAGTTGTGCTGAGTTTAATTCAGATTGCTGTCACAAGCATAGGTGAGTGTTATTTACTGGAGCATGGGGAACTGAGCAATGATTACACCATTGAGGAAAAGAACTTCCCACCCTCCTGCAGCTGTCAATATCTCCTTATGGAAAGGTGGAAATTCATGATCCCCTCCCCAGTCCATGATGAAATGTCACAGGCTCCTTTACCATAGGTTTCTTCTAGATACCCACAGCTGGTGTGAGAAGAACAAGGGTAGTAGGTGTTTTTCTTGAACCTATGACCTCCTTAGCCACAGGCTCTTAAGTAGACATCTAGTATCAAGTATGGCTGGAAACGTGGAGCTCAAACTCAACAAGAAGGTGGTCAGTTACCCACATAATCGTCATGCCACTTCTGCACCAACGGCACCACGTGTTTTCTCTCACAGGGTTCACAGCTAAATGCTGACTCTTCTCAGCATTTTTCAAACAATTGCAACTAGTCACTAATGAGGAAACTTACAGCTGAGATCCAGTTTTGCCTCTCTATGACCGACAACCCAAGCACATGGTGGATACAGAAGCAGGGTCTTCCTATCCAGCTATGGTGTGCAACCAACGGCAATGGTAACAGCCTATGTTGTTTGAGGGACATCTGGGGTATCTTTGATCAAAAACTTGAAGGTAATTTTTTTTCACATTTGACACTAACATTTGTTTTTAGTAACCACTGATGTCTGGGAAGAAATTTATTTCCCATGCAAGGGAACTCAGTTCAAATACTTTTTATAATTATATTTTCAACTAGCTTAAAAATGATAGTTTTCTGTGTTACTTTTTAAATCCACTGTTGGTGTTGGCTAACTAGTTGCCAACAGTCCCTCTCTTCTACAAATCACCTTTAAAATTTTCTAGCAACGGCATATCTCCGTTTCAAACTAGAACTCAATAGCAAAATACACTGCAGGACTTGCTCAAAGCCATTGGGAAGCAACGATTTATTGCTGAGTCCTCATGAATGAAACTGTGAAGGAAACTGAGCATTTCCTAATCTTGAAGGAAAAAGAAACCACAATATACCAGAGCATGCAAGGTGTAATGAAAGTGGTTTTAAGAGAGGCATTTGTAACTATAAATGCCTATGCTAAAAAGGAACAGGAAAAGCTTACATAAAAAAAATCTTAATGCTTTATGCCAGGATCTTAGAAAAATAAGAGTAATGTAAAGTAAAATTCACTAGATGGAAAGAAATAAAGATTAAGGCAGAAATGATTAAAATGGAAATGAAAAGAATTAAACAAAAAATTAATAAAATAAGGAGTTGGTGATTTGACAAAAAAAATGAATGAAATTGGAAAACCTATAACCAAACTAACCCAAACAGAAAGAAGAACAAGAGTAATAAAATCAGGAGTACTTAAAGAACATTTGGGCATTTATTAAATATCTATTGCAATAAATGTTAACATATAGGAGAAATGAGTAAGTTTGAAGAGAGATCATGGTACCTACCAAAATTAAACCATGAGAACAAAACATTTAAGGAGACTGAGTAGTAATAAAAAAAAATTCTTATCAAAAAAAAAAACCCTAGGCCTAGATATACTCACTAATAATTTTTTCCAGATCTTCAAGAAAAGGCCATTATCAATGTTTCTGGACCCATTTCATAAAACAGAAAGAGACAAATTGCTATGAAACTTCCTTCATAAAGTGTTATCAACAACAACAAAGTAGTTGTTGGCCAATCTCCTGACAAACGTGAATGTAAAATTTCTCAGTTCCAGGCTTGAAAACGGATAAGATTGACCATCTTCTGTGCTATCCCAGCATCCTTCACAGTCAGCTCAGAGACACTGCAGAGAGCCTGAAATAGAACAGTGGAAAGCACAAAGACTCAGAATACAATTTATAAAATTAAAAATAAAACAGCTAGCTAAGCAACAACAAACAAAGCAAAGAAAATGGCAATCCATACTGAAAGACTTATTAGTAAAGTTATAAAATTCTAGGAAGACAACTTGGAAAACTGAGGGAAAGACCTATTTTAATCTAAAACTCCATGTGTTTATAACACCTCTTAAAGGTAGTCATGCAGAACCTAGTAGAAAAAAAATCTATAAATTCAAAGTATAAAATATTATATCGTGCCATGAAGTCATCAAGGGGGATCATATTATTGTAAACTGTAATATGATAGCTCCCTCCCACAAAAGGCTAAGAGACCTTGGTGGCATCCCAGATGGTTAAGGCATGCCAGAAACTAGCAGTGATACAGCCTTTCTTGGATCACTCATTTTTTTAAATATCTCAATTTTTTGCTTCTGATAAAATACAAAACAAAGAGAGTCATGGTTAAGCCACCCACACTCGGAATTAATTTCTCTTCTTTTACTTTGTCAAGGTGATAGGCAGAGCAGCATAAAACTTCTGTTCTGCCTTCTCTCCCTCCACTTTCTACCTGCCCAACTGACTCCTGTGTGGCTTCTAAAAATTTATTCCATATAGGCAGCAAAGGAAGCATCAAGCCCAACCTGCACAAGCAAAGAGATCTCAGGGTGAGATGTCAGCTATATTTTCTAAGAAGGACCTTTTTATAAATTATTTAGTTGTGTGCCTTGCTGTCTACTCAACCTCAGCTTAGTGATAAGGAGTTTGAGAAAATATGTAGATAAATGAGTGTGACTCCATTAAGTTTAAGTTTCATTGACAAAGCAAAACAGGTGGCAGGATAGATTTGGTCTGCAGGCTCTAGCTTGTTGAGGACTTTATTTAATTTTTCAGAGAAAGCAGAAAGTACTCTGATTTTAATAAAACCAAAATATCTTCTAGCTGTCTGAACGCAAATTTTCTTAAATTAAGACAAAAACATTAAATTTGTGGGCGATATTTGAATTGCTAATATTCACACTAAGATATGCAACTAATGAAGGCTTTCTTAAAAGATGTTCGTGTTTCACAGAAGAGTAACCCTTCCAGAAATATTTCTGTAGCATTAGGAGAGAGAGCCCATTAATGATGGCACACCAGCAGGGTGTCAGAGGTTCAAGACTTAAGTCTGTTTTGTGCACATTTTTGACCCAACCTCAAGAAGCTATTAAATGATGTATGGCTGGACAGAAGCTCTGACCAAAATGGTAGGTAAGGGCTGACTCTAATTGCACCTTACTTCCATGAGTCCTCACTTCTTCCAATCTTAAGCCCCACTGAGATACTCAACCCTCTGCTGCCACATAATCAGGGTGTCCTTCAGCCTTCTGGGTCTCATGCTTTCCTATGATCCATTTTGTTGATCAGCTTGACCCAGCACAATGGCCATTCTCTCACACGTACTTTCATCTCCTTGGATTCATTCAGCTGGTTGACGTGCAGTCTGAGTATAATCTGATTCCTAATCTATTCTGTGCCTTCGTTTAAACTTCATCAGATCTATCTCACTTCAGATTTGTGATCTCAAACTCAGATGGATTCTCCACCCTGCTGAGCAACCATTCACGGCTGTGCAGTTCCTTTTCTCTATTTTGGCTCTTTAACAAATTCCCTGTTGGTTTCAGGGGAAAAGGTGGGTTTTTATTTTGTTTTGCTTCTCTGTGTTTTGGTTTGGGTTTTTGTCTCATGTTTTGTAGTTGGTGCAAATGCAGAGTGATGGAGTTCTATGGTAGGGTCTTACCAAAATTAAACTGGGAAGAGGGCAGAGATATTGTTCTATTCTGAGACAGGGCATGTGTTCCAGTATCACTAGTGTTAGTCAAAATGATTTTCTTGCAGTTTAAGCTAGAGGTCTTCATTTTGTTAATCCTTCCTGTTGGCTAAGGACTAACCAGCCGACGGAAATCACTTGAAGCTACTCATCACGCCTGTCATCAAGGTCCTTCACAACACAGAATTCATTTTCTCTTGGATCAGCAGCAAGTAATACCTCTGATTACCTCTTCTGTGACCACAGGGGCAATTATTTTGAGGGTAACTTTTCAGCCAGGTCCCAAATGGTGGTTTGTTTTCTATAAAGGACACAATCACAAAAGGTTTGTCTTCTCACATCACAGGACCTACAGTGATGTCACAATGTTAATACAAGTATATACACCATATACTCTTCTATTTATATTTACTCTTGGAACTATGTATACTTTCTATGTATAGTCTTGGAACTCTTCTGTTCATATCTCTTCCTAACTCTTAGGTACATATCTCTTTAATTTACTATTATCTCTTTAATTTACTATTAAGAATTGAGTGTGTATACCAGAAAAACCCTCTAACATGTTTTGGCAAATCTACAAGCCTGTCTTCATCTGAAGTCCTCCTATTCTAGGCTCTCTCTTCCAGATTTCTTTTGTGTTTCCATGAGAAAACTCATAGCCAAAAGAAAGAGAAAGGTTTTATTGCATCTTACATGTTACAGTCCATCACTGAGGGAAGCTAAGGCAGGTGCTTGAAGAGAAAACCACAGAGGAGCACTGTTTCCTGACTCTTCCTCAGCTACCTTTCTTTCTTAGCACAGACACATCAGCCCAGGGATAGTATCATCTATAGAGAGCTGGACCCTCCCACATCAATCATTAATCAAGAAAATGTCTCCCGCCCATGGCCATAGGCTGCTCTGATTTAGACAGTTTCTCAGTTCTGGATTCTTCTTTCCAGATGTGTCAAGTTGCCAACCAAGATGAATCTTTGAAAGTTGAGATTTGTTACTGTGGCTGATTACTCATTTTTCAATCCTAAAGTCAACTCCACGCTCTTCTAATTATATTCTCCACAAACATTCTTAGCCACATATGAAAAATCTGTGAAGTAACCAAACAGATTTACATTTTTCTGCCATGTGCCCGTTTCTCTCATCAGTAACCTTAATTATCTCAACGTGTTCATCTGTGACTCTTTCCCTAACCTACTCAGATCTGTCCTTTCCTCCTACCAATCTTCATGGGGACACAAATGACACATTTTTTTTTTAAAATCAAAGTTAAGATCAGTTTTGGTCACCATGTTCTGGCAAACTCTCAGCATCCCCATTGTTCACTTCCTTTGTACAACACGTCCCTCTCCTGAGGTTCTGGATACCACGTGTCCTAGTTTTCCTTAGTGATGGTCCATGTAGCATCCTTTCTGAATTTTGTTCATCACTATACATGACATCATATGTAGCTGATTGTTCCATTAAGGACATTTCGTCATTCTTGAATTTTTATCTTTGTTGTTATATGCAAGCCTCCTGTAAACAATCTGTTTCTACATTCAAACATATTCCCTGTCTGATCTTTTATTCCCAGTTCTATAGCTACTGCCCCATGTACTGCCTTCTCTCCCTATCAAATGACAGACACATCCTCTTGCTTCAACTTTGGCCCTACCAAGTCTCCATCCATCAACCAGTTTGACATAGTGAGACAGAAAACGTATTATCTAACACACTTTACTGTGCAAAACCATCATATAATATATTTTCATTCATACCAAAAATAAATGATACGTGTACATAGCCTATTAAAAAATCCTGAAAGAAGGACCTAGTCTGGTTGTAAATATCATAACTGCTCATTCTTTTTACTAATTCTGTCTTACCTACAATGATATCTGGACTACTTTTGCAAGCCAATAAAAGGATGGCCTTTGTGGTGTTGCCTGCAGATGTACATATAGTAGCTTCCTCATCTTCACTGAAGTTTATGTGTAAATGGAACCTCCCTGTTTGTGATACCTAAACGAGAAGCCTATATGTCTCTTCCCACTTACTTGACCTTGTTTATCTACAATAGAACCATTATATAATACTAGTTCTTATCAATCTATGTAATGCCTGTAAACCACAATATGACAGAGTTGCCATGGAAGCAGAGACTTCTGTTTTATTCACTGGTATATTCCCAATCAATAGGACAAAGTGTGATACATGGGAGAAATCACCAAATGTTGAATATTAAATAATTTAGAGGTCAATATACTAATGAATATTTTTCATTTATAGGCCATCTCAAAACCCTGTGAAGTCCTCTTTAATCATACTTTAAATTGTGATGCTTAAAAAATAATATGTAATTAGAAGAGATTAACTTCAACAAGCAAAATTATTTAAGAATAGGCTTTTTAACAACCATCTACTATAATGAATTTTACTATATTTCTGGCGTAATCATGTAAGAAATTTGCCTAGACATAGAACTGCCAGGATATGGAATGTGTGCATGGTCTTTGAGGTAATGACAAATTGTATTCCCAAGTCTTCAGAAGAGAAATGAATAAGTGAAATTTCTTCTCACACTGGTAGGGAGTAAAGTTGGTGCATTTTGTCTGTATGTGGAAAAGCCATGGAGATGCTCAGGAAGGTCCTCAAACTATGCACTTCAGCTATGTGATGGCTTTATAATGATCTGCTCTCTTTTATATCTCATGGTTTCCATGGGTATTTGTGTTATATGCACAGAATGTATTTTAAGCACATAATATCTGACTACTGAGCAAACGTGATCCTAACCCATTAAGGTTTGGTTTGTCCTTTCTTCTCATAGCCAACATATCAATTTTAAGCATAAAGAAAAAAACAAAAGTAATAAAAAACAAACTGAAAACAGAGATGTTGGGGGAAAAAAGAGACCAGGTCACCAAACTCCACCTCACATATAGACCAAAACACAGATTTACTAAAAGGATCATAATAGGCGACCTTCCATAGACTATAACTTTTACAAAAGACATTGAACAGTTGCAGAAGCCGGCTCATCTGTTGCCCTTCATCGAGGCAAAGCTGAAAGAGACTCTTGCGTTTTAACTGGCATTTGAAACCATCTGTTGTCTATGGAGCACTGTCCCGTCAATAGCCTGCAACCTCCCCAGCCCTACAGTGGCTGACATGAGGCCCAGTGGTGCTGACCAGAGCGGCAAGTGCTGAAAGGACAGGGAAAGTCAGACTTGGCTGCGTTCCTCCAGAAGCAGCGCCCACATCCTCCAGTTGTGTTCCCTGGAGCCCCATTTCTCAACATGTAGGCAGTACTCAGGAAGAGAGTCCTCAGACCCGAGGGGAGCACTCATGCTTCCCCTCTCCATTTTGTTGCTATCTCTCAGGCTGCTCTGACTAAGAAGCGACTCTGCTATCTAAGCCACTTTTACTTGTCCCTTGGCGGTGATTAGGGAACCGCACATACAGAACCGTATAAATTAAACTAAGTGAAAAATTAACTTCCTGAAGAAAAACCACATGCTGTCCTCCTCCGAAATATGTGTTCACCCTGACCTTTCGGAGGCATCGACACATCCCAGCCTTTTAACTTCATGAAAATCTTTCTTGAGAGCTTACTCCCAGGGCAGATTAATGTCCAGAAAATTTGGAGTTGCTTACCAAAAGGATGAGAGTCGTTTATTTTCCTGCTTCTGGTCTGCCACACGTATGAGATAGCATCAGCTAAAATATTCAGCCGGAGCCGGTAGACGGTTCCGTATTTTTTTCCTCTTTCCCTCTTTGAGACCAGTTACCTATTTAACTCCATCCTGTCAATTAAACCAGAGAAAAAACGCAAAGAACTAATTAGGCAACTGTGTAATTTTAATTAGCTGTTTTGATAATTAAACTAATTAGTTCCCCTGTGTTTCCACAATATGTGGTGGACTGGTTTTGATATCACAGCTTCCGAGTTCCATTCCATTAGTTAATTAGTCACTTTTGCATTAGAAAGCTTTATTAATGGCCTTAATTTGCAGTTGAAATGAGAAATCTGCTGTCAATAATTTGGATAATTGCCTACTGTTTGATTATAAAGTACAAAAGTAGCAGAACACCATTACATATGCAAATCCCAGGGGGTTATTTCCTGGATGCTTAGCTTTCTTGATCTACATTTCATCCTCTCTTGCTTTCTGTTTTTTTTCTTGACCCTGTTAGGGGGAAGAGAATCCAGCTTATTAAGAAAATGAAGGCCTGCTTTTCTCCCCCCTCCCTTCCCCTTGTCCTGTACTGCATGTATGCTTGTGCCTGCAATTGTTAAAGTTATTGCTTGCTTTGTACCTAATTAGTGTCCTTGGAATTAAATGAACAGCTCTGTATACACCTCGAGCTCCTGCAGCCATGTTTGTGCATTGAATAATTGATTCTACTCTGCTAATCAGATAGGGACATAATGAGCCAGTTTAATTAAATGGGGATCTAACCTGGTGAACACTGGGAAAATATTTGCTCATTTACTTAGTAAAAGGCCACAGTTGCTTTTCATTGGATGGAAGGGAAGGTTACAGAAAGTAAAGTAGGACTCTCAGAGCAGAACATTACAGTGGTCCACTACCACTGCTGAAATAGTAAAAGGGTCCAGTTGGTTTGGGAGTGGGGGCCAGAGTGAGAAGACTTTAATCAAAGGACCAGAAGACGCTGAAACGGCTGCCAGGTTCCCCCGACTCTCACAGAGGTGTCAGCACTGCTGTTCTGCTATGCACAGGGAGGCAGGTTTCTCGGTCATACATGGTCCTTAGTGATTGCCAGAAAGAATTCAACTCACTTCCCTGCCAGTTGGTGCCCGTGTGACCGCATAAAGGTAAGACACAGATGCAGTTTGTCTTCTTCGACAGTGACGGGACTGACCTGATAGTTTTCTGGCGACCCTGTAGAGGGTGCCTGCAGGAAGTGGGTAGCCAAATGCGTGTCTCCTGCAGCCCTGTTCCTGTGCTGAGAAAAGAGAGGGAGATGAGCAAACCAAGGCGTGGGAGGGACTGCGGCCGCTGTCAAGTTCCCTGATAATGCTCGGAAAGGAAATGTTGGGCCCCAGGGAAGGCAGTTGATGATTTTCAAGCTTCAAGCTGACCCCCTCAATAGCTGTGAGCTCACACAGGTGAAATCTTGGGAATGGGAGAGCAACGATGGTCTTTACATGTAGGTAATTACCCACATTTTCCATATCAGTTTAAGAGAAACACATTCCCATCCATATAATCAGTGAAAGATGGTCCAGTTCTCTCCAGGCACACACATCATCCTGTAATTCCTATTGCACATTGGACTAACTTTAGCTGCAGGGATCAAACACTGGGAGACCAACATAGCCACAACATGGTGCTCATCTGCTGGGGTGCACGGGCATGAAATAGCATATTGACCCTGCATCTGTACTCTGAGTCATAGCAATTGTCATTCTGCCACTGTAACACCTTGTTGCCGGTGGCAATGTAATTAAAGCTGTGAGGACTCATTTTCCATTCTTATCTCTTAAGCTCCTTTGAATCAGAAACTGTTTGTCTGTGGTAACTGAGCGAACCTACTACAAGGCTATATGTTTATGCATGAATGTTTGGTAGCTTCTCCTTTGGGGGAGGTGCTGAGGAAATGGACATAATTACCAGTGTTCACCCAAATAACATGTATAAACAAGTGTTGAAGGTCTGGTGTGCTGGGCACATGCAGAAATGTCCATACTGTGTGTAAATTCATATATATGTACACAGCACACAGATGATCTGGATAAATAAACATATATGCTGTATATACACATGCTCACACACAGAGTCTAAATTTTACTCACCCCTTTTTCTCCTCTATTAAAATTCCGAATGGCTAAGAGGATTTTCTCAATTTAGTCATACTTTTAATCTTCACTGAAATGACTGATGACTTCTTATAATAAAAAGTTGACAGGCTTACATTGCGCACCGGTGGATTAGTTTCCCTTGGTGATGAGGTTTTCTTTTGTGCGCCGTGTGTCTGTTTGATGGAGGTTTAACAGAAAGCATTTTGGCAGAAATTGGATGCAGCAGGGATCATCTGGAGATGGCTGCTGTTCGATATTAACTGCACACAGTAACTTTTTTTTCTTCTTGCTTTTTTTATATTCTTCAGCCAGGTGACAGAGGAAGAGAGAGAGAGAAAGAGAGAGAGAGAGAGAGAGAGAGAGAGAGCCAAATGTTTCTTTCTTCTTCATCCTTTTTTTTATTTTGCAAGTAAAAATGCCCCCCCTTTTAAGAATAAAGTGTTTTATAATCTACAAACACCTCAAACACACTTATTGTACTTGGGCTGTTGTTTAATCAAAGCTTGGCAAAGAAGCTTGCTTTGTAAGGAAGTCATAGCATACTTCAGAGAGCTGAAAGCTGTATTTCTAATTACCAAATGGCTTGGACACTCTAGAAATCCACATGCAATCAGGAGCTGGTTATAAGTAAGAATTAGGTGTTTAATGAAAGATATACCTTTGATATTTGTCTAAATTTTTTTAAAAGGGAGGGGAGAATTGAGGGCTCCCCATCTGCAGCTCTCTCTTGCAATCCCTATTTATTACTCATTGGAAGCTTTGAGAGTCTCATAATGGGGACTTACCAGATGTCAAATATCACAGAACATGTTCTGAACATATGTACATATCTATACTTGTGAATATCCTCACAGAGAGCAAATAAATAACTTGCAGGAGACACCCCAGTTGACAGGAAAGCTCTGACCAGGAGGGTAAGTGCTCGTGTCCTCTCTGCCTAAGCACTGTGTCCAGCCATCTGAAGCACGTCGATCTGCATTTGATATGAGCGCACTGAGCCTGAGCTCTTCTGTCCTGGACAAATGAGGATTTCTTTTAATCAAGAGATAGATCTGTGTGTGCTCATTTAACACACCAGTGAAGCTATGCTATCGAATAGCAAATATGTACCTCGAAAAGAGCAGTGTTCTTTGAAATATGTGAGAATGTAATTACCGCTTTAATTCTCTGGTAATAAAGAAAGCCCTCAAGTCTGCTCACAGTGTGAAGTTCTTAGATCCCGGCAAAATGCTTATGATAGAGACAAGACAAGCTTCCTCTGCACTTACCTCTTCTGCAGATGGCAGCACTGACAATCCTGCCTGGCTTGTCAAGCTTCAAGCACTCGCAATTCTTAATTTAAACGCTTGTGAGATCTATGGGGCCTGTCAGTCTGGTTAATTAAGGTCCTCTTCTTTCACCCCATCCTCTCCACCAAAACAAAATCTGGCTCTTTCTTAATGCCACTTAAAGCTTTATCTACTGATTAAGCAAACAGGTTTGAGTTTAAGTAGTCTATCTTAGGAGTCTTAAGTGGAGGTGGTTTTGTTCTGAAAGGGAGCGCAGACCAAAATCTTAATGGTAAGTGTCAGAGAGGGGTCAGCTTGGGCTTCTTCAGTGTTCCTATTTCAGAAGTAATTAACGAAATGTTGGATAATCCAGGATGAAAAATGATGAAAGAACGGTGTGTGCATTGCCATGTTTCCTAGGACTTAATTTGTTGGCAAAGGAGTGGGTTTCATATATGGCATGTGACTGTCCAAAATGGGAGCCATCAGTTCCTTCCCAGTCACAAGAATTAAGGTTCTGACAAACTTGACCAGAAAATCTTGCAAATGACAATTTTGATATCCCTTGGGAAAAGGGTGTTTGTAAAAGTCTAAAGCTAGGGTCAACAGGATGCTTCTTTGTGTGAAGAACCTGCCATCAAGTCTAAAAACCTTAGTTTGATTCCTGGGACCCAAATGGTGGAAGAAAAAAAGCAACTCCTATAAATGGTGCTCTGCCTTCCACATCTGTGTAAGGGAATGAACCCCCACACTCACACAAAATAAGTCAAGTGAAATGCAGTTAATCAAATAAAGACGCAGCTAAAGATCTAAAGTATGTCTACAGAAACCTGGGTTTTTAAAATGCAAACTCAGGGATGACTCAGTTGCTGAAGTATGAGGTTGTAAACTCAGGTGTCCAGTACCCAGATAAAGGCTTAAGGCTCATGCCTGTAGCCATGACACTGTGAGGTATTTAGACAGGAGGATCTCTGGGGCTTGATGCCGGCCACCCTAACTCAGTGAGAAACCTTGTCTAAGAGAGAAAGGTTGAGAGTGATAAAACAAGAAATCCAGAGTTGTCCTGTGAATTCCAAGTGTGTGTTACAGATACATGCACTCCCTCAATATATGGGCATAAAAATCACATAAATCATTCACACACGCACACACACACACACAGACACACACACAAAAGGGACAAGAAAACACAAATGGAAGTTTATATTAACTACTTTGCTAATATAGTTCACTGAAGAAGGCACCATATATAAAGAGTTCATGAACCATTGAACACCAGTTTATATATTTTTCTTTTTGAGACAAGGTTACACATAGTTTAGTTTGATTTTTAATTCATAATGTAGCTGATGATGACCAATAAGCCCTGACATTTCTGCATCCATGACGATCAAAGGACTAAGTTACTATGCACAATTTTTATGTGGTACTGGGGTATTGAACCTATGTCACTGTGCATGTTAGGCAAGCACTCTACCCACTGAGCTATATACCATCCTGTATATTTTAATGTTAATGAATACAGACTAATCAAATTGAAATTACTTCCATTCAATCGTGTAATTCATTTTAGAATCTCATTCCATCTCTATGTCAGTGTCACCATAAAGTGTTACATTTGATTCTTGATAACAGAAGTGGAAGTTCAGTTTCCTGTGACCTCCTCAAGTTCCAGAGGCAGAAGCACTTCATTCTGAAATTCTTGATTCCTCAGTGTTCTCTTTCTCCTCCATTAAAACCACACACACACACACACACTCACACACATGCACACATACATGTACACACACATGCATGCACACCTACCCACACACATATGCACACATGCATACATGCACACACAAATGCCACCTTTGCTGAGAGATAATGCTTAGAAATCAAGAATTATAGATATAGCAACAAAAATTCTTCAGCATATTGTTTTTATGGTTAGTAATTAGGCCTAAGCACCACAAGATTTGGGACAGGTTACTGAGCAATGGCCTTCCAATGATTCTAACGTGACTAAAAGAAACATTTTGGATGGATTATAAGAAACCATGCAAACAAAGTCATAAGTACAGATTACCACCTGAAAAATTTATCACAGGAATCTTAGGGACGTATTTGAGCACTTCTTCTCTTTCAATTGTATCCTGTTGGCTAAGCAAATGCTTCAGGACACACTGAAGAGGCTTACATGTTTAGATATAATGATTTCCTTGTGACAATCTGGAATATATTGTTGTGTTACTGGTACAATAGACTCAATTTATTCCTACACCACTGTCACTATGTGCAAAAGATGCAAAACGTGTTCCCATGTTGTCCTTGCCTCTGATCCCTCTCCCACTGGCGCAGACATTCAGAGATACTTACTCTTTCACTGACAGACATGAACATGAAACATCAGTCAATCTTCAGTTGGCAGGGATGCGACTAAATATGATAATACCAGTAGTTGACAATTAGATGCACTGCAAGTCAAACGGTTTCAAAAAATCAGTGCATTGTGATAAAGGCACAGTGAATTATTTTCCTACTGTCCACTTAATAAGTAAATAATCTCTGAGGCATTATCCTCATTTCAAATTGGGGAAAATGGAAGTAGAGAGAGAAAGAGACAGAGAGAAGGAGAGAGAAGAGAGACAGATCACACAAGACTGACAGAGAGAAAAGGACTTAGGAAGGGGGGGGGTGAGAAAAAGAGAGTCAAACATGACTCTAGTGCATCCAATGTGTCATCAAGAGTTCCTGATGTTGCAGTAGCTGCCATATGAATTAGGATGGAGGAAGGAAAATTGTGCATATCCCCTGTCTTTTATCATTTAAAGGGGACTTCAGTAAGCACATTTTCCACAGGTGATACTATGACATGTGTGCCAGGCAGGCTGGAACACAAAGACCTGCTTAAATCTCAGCTCCCAGTTGCAGGAACAAGGGTCCTGATGTTAAGGAAGGGAGACTCTGAGACTAATGAATTGAAATCTTCCCATGCTTTATAACGTCTTACTCTTGATAACTGCCACAGAACCGGAAGCAGCTATTTCACAGCAACCCTATCTGTTTGGTTTTTTGACTTGATTGAGATTAAAATAAGTGTTTTATGGCCTCACTCACAGCTTGCAATGAACCTTTAGAAATAACTTTTGAAAACCTTCCTACTGACGTCAAACTTATTCCTGACTTTGATGGAATGGAATAGAATGGAATAGAATGGAATGAAATGGAATGGAATGGAATGGAATGGAATAGAATAGAATAGAATGGAAAGAGGAAGAGGAAGAGGAAAAGGAAAGAAAAGGAAAGGAAAGGAAAGGAAAGGAAAGGAAAGGAAAGGAAAGGAAAGGAAAGGAAAGGAAAGAATAGGAAAAAAAGGAAAGAATAGATAATGAAAAGAAAGGAGTTTAGTGGAGAAGAGTGGCATAGAACATAAGATACTACACACTAGAAAAACTTCTGCTCCTATACTTACTACATTTTTAAAATTTTAATTGAACATGACTTTGTCTTTAGACTCATAAGGTAAACATCTGTCACTTATTTTATAGTTCTGAATAAAGTTGCTATATTAACTGTTTTTTTCTTCCTTGTACTGATGTGCCTTCTAAACTAGTACTCAAATTAACTCGCCTTTTCACTTATAAGGTGTGATTTATTTCAAGACTAGTACAAACACACAGAGAAACATATTCCTAATTCCAAATTCTGCGGACATGTCCCCTTTATGATAATGACTCCTTTATTCATGGAGTAAACAAGTCTTTGCACACTGTGTTCATGAATGGTTACCTTGGTCATTAAAGCCTAGAGTTTTCCAAGGGGTGGAAGATTTTTTTAAGGTGAAATGCGCACACAGTATTTTTTACTCAGCAAAAGTAAGAGGATCCTAGCAACTAGGCACACTGTGTTCATGAATGGTTACCTTGGTCATTAAAGCCTAGAGTTTTCCAAGGGGAGGAAGATTTTTTTAAGGTGAAATGCGCACACAGTATTTTTTACTCAGCAAAAGTAAGAGGATCCTAGCAACTAGGCATACTTTTGCTTTGAGGCATCAGAAAATATGATTTGAGAAAAGCTCACATAAGGATGATGAATTATCTCTCATTGAAAGAAACTTAGTCAACTGTGGTGCAATTTTTTTTTTAACAATAAACCTATAAGAGACCCAGGATCTTCCATTTTCCAACTCTAGCATCTTTACCCACAGGAGTTTTAATGTCCATATTATTGCCTACTCTTACAATGATGAAACAGTTGCTGCAGATCTGTTTAGCACATAAAATACATTGCAAGGACATGAATATCATAAAAATTTGTCCCTTGTTTAAGGAGAATCTCAACAGATGTATAGGTAGATATATAAATAGAGATAAGATGAGATAAACATCTGATAGAAATAAATGGATTGATAGATAATAGACAGAAAGACAGATAGATAGGTAGATAGATAGATGATAGATAGATAGATAGATAGATAGATAGATAGATAGATAGATAGATAGATAGATAGACAGACAAAGATACAATACATCCACACACAAAATACATACATGAAAGCTAGACAGAAAACGATAGCATTTCTTTACCCTATTGACAAAATTAAAGGTGAAGTTGGCCAAGGTAACCAAGTCAATCAGCCACAGTAATATATCAAACAATTTCAAAATTAGTATGCCAGACAAGAAATGCCACAGACTTTACATATCTTAAGGAGACATTAGCTCAACATTTCAAATACTACCTAACAAATAAGACCTTTATTTTGGACCCTCCAACTGAAGACTCTGTAGTGACAGAAGCTTGCATTGAGCCCCGTCTGGTGAATATTCACTGCATGGAAATACTCACTAATAAGACATAAAGTGTAGAGAGTTGTGCAGCCAGAATGGGAAGTAAGGGAAGACCAGAGAAGAACGATAAAACACCAAAACAATAACGAAATGACCTCATATTTAACTATATGCAAAAAGAGCTGAAGAAAAGTTTAATCTCAGACACATATAAAAGTGATTAACCTCATAGTTTATTTAAGCATATTGCCATCTATGGTAATGATATGATGCATTCCAACTTGGTATAGACCATGCAGAAACATGATGTATTGAGGGTAGTAATCACCTCCTGAGTTCTGGCTAAAACAAAGGACTACTTATGGAAAAGGAGTGCTTCGGTCAACTTTGTGCCAGATACATTGCCTGTCACATTAGTTACATTTTCCATTCTGACAGGTGTAAGATGGAAGCTCAAAGTAGTTTGAATTTACATTTCCCTGATTGGTAGGGATGTTAAACATTTCTTTCAGTGTTTCTCATCTGTTTGAAAATTCTCTGTTTAGATCTGTATCCCATGTTTTAAATTAGATATTTTTGATATCTAGTTTTTTGAGTTCTTTATGTATTTTGCACATTAGTCCTCTGTCAGAATAGGAGCGGGTGAAAATCTTTCCACATTCTGTAGGCTGCCTCTTTGTCCACTGGGCTCCCTTTGCCTTACCAAAGATTTTCAGTTTTATGAGGTCCCATTTACTAGTTGTTGATCTTGGTGCCTGAACTATCAGTTCTATCAGAAGACTAGACACTCATCTAGTGTACCAATGAGTTCAAGGCTGTTTCCCACTTTCTCTTCTGTAAGGTTTAGTCTGTGCAGTTTTATTTGAAGGTCTTTGATTCATTTGAACTTGAGATTTGCGCAGGGTGATAAATATGGTTCTATTCGCATTCTTTAACATGGCAACACCCAATTTGATTAATACCATTTGTTAAAGATGTTTTCTTTATTCCAGTGGGAATTTCTTGCTTCTTTATAAAAAATTAGATGTGTGTAAGTGCACAAGTGTGTGGATTTATGTCTATGTTTTCAATTCAATTCCATTGATAAACATGTCTAATTTTGTGCTACTATTATGCCCTTTTTCTTATTATAGCTCTGTATTACAACTTGAAAGCAAGGACAGTGCTGCTCTCAGCAGTGCATCTTATTTGGATTGTTTTAGCAATTCTCTTTGGGGTGTGTGTTTGTGTGTCTCTTTGTGTCTCTCTGTGTGTGTGAGTCTGTTCCACATGAGACTGAACTTAAAATCAGAGATGGTGATAAACATCCCCATAAGTTCTTATATTGTTCAGGACTGTTTTACCTATCCTGGGTTTTTTTTTTTTATTTTTCCATATGAAGTTGATAATTGTCCTTGAATGTGTATAAAGAATTATGTTGGGATTTTGATCGGGATTGTAATTGAATTTCTACATTATTTTGGTAAGATGACACTTTTACTATGTTAATCCTACCCATCCTACTCCTCCTGGGGTTGCTTACTTTTTTTTGTTCTAGAGCTTCCAGGTGTTCTGTTTAGTTGCTGGTATGAGATCTCTCCAACGTTTTTATGTAGGCACCTAGTGCTGTGAACTTCCTCCTTAGTACCACTCTCATCGTGTCCCATAAATTCAGGTATGTTGTGTATTCAATTTCATTGAATTCTAAAATTCTTTGATGTCTTTCTTTGTTGCCCATTTTTCTTTCAGTGGGGAGTTATTCAATGTTCAAGCTCTCTGTTGTTTCTGTTGTTGATGCCCTGCTTTCATTCATGGTGATCTGATAGGATGAAGGGAGTTATTTCAATTGTTCCTATTCATTGTTTCTTGTATGCAAGAGAAGGGTGGATCCTGTTTTGGTCTTTTGCTTTGTTTTCATTCATTCTGTTAGTCTATATCTTTTTATTGGGGAATTGAAGCAATTTATATTGCGAGGTATCAACAATGATTGTTAATTCCTATTATTTTGTTGTTGTTGGTGGTGGTGGTGTTGATGTGGGGGAGGGTAATGGGTGTGGGTGTTTCTGTTTGTGTGAGTTCCTTCTTTGGGTTTTGCTGGTGTGAGACTCTTTGTTTCCTATTTTCAAGGGTGTAATTAACTTTCTGCTTGTATTGGAGTCTTCCTTCTAGCACCTTCTGTAGGGCTGGGTTTGTAGGCAGATACTATTTAAATTTGACTTTATCATGGACTATCTTATTTTCTCCATTTATAAATGATTGAAAGTGTTGCTGGGTATAGTAGTCTGCCCTGGCATCTGTGGTCTCTTAGAGTCTGCAAAAAATCATCCCAAGACCTTCGAACTTAAGTGTTACTTGATCTTTTACTCTTGCAACTTTTCATATACTTTATTAGGTCTGTATATTTACTAGTTTTATTGCAATGTGTTGAAGAAACTGTCTTTTCTGGTCTAATCTATTTGGTAATCTGTATGCTTCTTATTTATTTACAGGTATCTGCATTTTTAGGTTAGGAAATTTTTCTTCTATGATTTTGTTGAATATAATATATTTTATAAGCCTTTGAGTTGGAATTCTTTTTCTCCCGCCATTCCTATTATTTTTACATTTGATCTTTTCATAGTGTCCCTGATTACCTGGATGTTTTGTTTCAGGAATTCTTTAGATTTAACACTTTTTTTCATTTATGTATCCATTTCTTTGATTTTTATCTTCAATGTCTAAGATTGTACCTTTCATGTGTTATATGCTCTTGGTGAAGCTTTTCTCTTTAATTCCTGTTCATATTTCTAAATTTTTAATTTCCATAATTCCCTTGGTTTGTGTTTTCTTTATTGCTTCTATTTCCATTTTCAGATCTTGAACTGTTTGGTTCATTTCATTCAACTATTATTTCTTAGCTTTCTTTAAGGTACTTAATTATTTCCTCTTCTAGGAATGCTATCATCTTCATAAAGTTCATTTTTTTTTTTTTGGTTTTTCAAGACAAGATTTCTCTGTAGCTTTGGAACCTGTCCTGCAACTATTTCTTATAGACCAGGCTGGCCTTGAACTCACAGAGATCTGCCTGCCTCTGCTAACTGAGTGCTGGAATTAAAGGCATGCATCACCACCACCCAGCCATAAAATTGATTTTAGGGTAATTTTCTTGTACTTCAGTTATGTTACAATATTCAGGGCTTGCTGTGGTAGAATTGCTAGGCTCTGGTGAAGATATGTTGCCGCAACTGTTATTGATTGTGTTCTTATGGGGTGTCTAGACATCTGAGTTTTGGAAAACTATAGGTCTAGGTGTGGATGTTTTGTTCCTTTGTTTCTGTTTTCTGTCTGGATTTTCAGAGTGTGTTGGTTGTTTTACTGGCCTTCTTGGTGGGTATGTTCATAGGGAGAACTAGCTGGTGTTGGAGGCTAGGAAAAAGAGAGGCCACACTGGGGCATTGTCTGTGGAATACACTGTAGGTGTGGCTGGGGGAGGGGAGGCTGCAGCTGGTGTTCTGTTGCAGTCCTAAATAGGACCTCGTGGATGGGGACTGTAGGAATGGAAAGAGTAGAGAAGTGACCAGTAATGTTCTTTAAATTAGCTTTGTCCTGTAGAAGAAATTCTTTGTGTTCCCCATTTGTTCACACCATCTTACATGACAAAGATTTTCAGCTGTGTGTAGTGGCATTTCATTTGTATTTTAATAAATAAACCTTGCATAAGCATCAGAGAGTAAAACAGCCCCACTGGTCAGCCTTACAGACCAGGTAGTGGTAATATAAACCTTTAATTCCAGTAGCCACATTAGTTTGCCATAGAAACTGGGTGGTACAAGTCATTAATCTCAGTGGTGCATGTCTTTTATTCAGCCCTAGAAAGGAATATAAGACTGGAGGAGACAGATCACAGACTCAGTCTCATTCTGAGACTCCTGGAGGTAGAAACACTGTTTTGGACTGAGGTAGAAGAAGAGCCCATAGCTGGATGGTTTGGTTTTCTAACATTTGTGTTTAACTCTAATTTGGCAATCATGTTTCATTTGGGACCCAATTTTTGGGGTACACATTTACAAAAAGCTATTTGCTTGAGGTTTTTTAGCCCCAAGCATAGGCCAGAACTAGACCCAAACCTAACCACCTGGGACCAGGAGAAAAACTAGCCCTCCTAGCTCCCATCTGCCTCCACTAAGCTTCCAGGGAAAGTTGGAAAATACACAGAGTCTGGATACTGTATGTTATTATGCTGTCTTTGAATTGTTTGACTGCTGAGGAAGGAGAAATATCTGCTAAAAGATATTTGATTATAAATGTTGCTGGATTAATTCAACCTATATATTTTAAAAATGCCTTGACTTCAAAATTTAAGTCAAAAGATAATGTTACCTTGGAGAAGAGGTTGTGCTTTTGTTCCACAGGAAATGAGAATCTTTAGATTCATCCTTGTTTAAGAAAAATAAGATTTGATTGATTGTGGATTCATTCTTGGTTAAGAAAAAATAAGGTGTAATTGAGGAAGACTCCCTAAAAAGTCTCTAATGGGAATGGATGGCCCAGATATCTAACATTTTAGAGCTCATCTATTGCAGTTTCCTCTTAGTTCTATATCCAGAACAACTTCAAGACTGCTGCCTGAGAAAATCCAGCCTCAAAGAATACTCCAGTCAAGACTTGACTATAATTCTAAATTTTCGTTGGGTCCCAATAAGACTATCAATACCCAATGATCAGAAAGTAGCCTGAAGAACTATGCCCATATTTCCCTCAAAAATAAATTATGATTGTTTGTCTTTTTTTAGTGTGTTGGTTACAAGTTATTACAGATAATGGCCAGAAGAAAGCTAAACAAAGGAAATTAGATTCATGGTTCTTGTTTTGAAAAGAAAAATAAGGGATATAGACATAATAAAATAAAAGTATAGATTCTTGATTCTACTCTGGAAAGAAAAAAAGAATATCATCTTTTTTTGAAAAAAATGTGGGGACATAGATATGATAGTATAAAAAAGTAGATTATTGAATCTACTCTTAAAAAAAGGGATTATAAAGATATGATAAGATAAAAAGGTATATCATTGAATCTACATTTTAAAAGCAACTATTAGCTTTAAATGTTTTTCTATTGAATTGGATGTTTGAATATTGTATACAAATTTTGTATATTGATACAAATTTGAGATTAATATTGTTAAAACATACTGTACATACATTCCTAGTATTGTTCACTATATTGTACCTAAATAGCTTTTTTAACAATGTAATCCAAATTTCTAGTACTTGAAAAATCTTATTACCAACTATTTAGGATAATAAGAAAATTATTGTAGTTAATTGGTACAGGTTGGTAGTTAATCACCTAGTATAATCGAACTTGTAGTCATGTAAGTTATGTTTTCAAGGTCAAACCGAGATATATTTTAGATAGGCAGGCCATCTTCAAACACTTCAGAGATCTACAGAATATAGTCTTAAAGATGTTTTAATAACCTAGATTCTTCTTTTTATGACAATGAGACAAGTCTACTCCTGTCAGCACCCATCTACTTCAGAGAAAATAGTAGACATCAAAAAAACTCCCCATGAAGTTAACTGGGCATGAAAATGTCCTTGCCTTGACTGCTTAGAGTATGCTGTCCTAATTAATCAAGCAGGACAAAAAAGAAAGTGACTGCCAAACATTGTAAAGACAAAGCGGGGCAACCTTTCATCATATCCTGCTTCACAGAAGTCTGGCAGATATGCTAGGCCTTTAGGCTGAAGATGGATGCCACAACATTTCTGAGGAACTTTGGGTGACTTCCAGACGGCCAGCTGTTTTTGTCATTAATCACATGTTTTGGAAGTTACTTGCTTGCACTTCCTGCTTAGTCAGTTAGTATTATTTTCTTCTTGGGTCTATGAGGGAGTTAAAGGCTATATATTTTTATTTATAGTTATGTTATAGTTATAGTTTTCCTTGTTTACTTGATCCAAAAATATGTTCTGATAGAAAGTAAATTACATACAAGACTTTGGACTCATCAAGATAGGATAGATATGGAATATTTTCTCTGAATTTGTCAATTGCAAGTAAGCTAGGCAGTGATGATTTATTTAGTGCATGTATATATGGCATATAGTTATTGTACTTATTGTATACAATTTTTCTTATATTCATTATTTTTATGATTTTTGTTCGTGGCGGGTCTCAAGCAGCATACGGCAGGTTTTGTCTGGTCCCGAGCAACAGAGGGGCCGGGCAGGGGGTCCCGAGAGCTGCCAGCCCTGGGAAGGTCCCAGCCTTGCAGCAAGCGGCTGAGCAGGAGACAGTAAGTCCCCAGAAGGCGCAGGTTCCCAGCGGCGGGCCTGTAGGCGGGCAAGCGGGTGGGAGACACGTGGGCAGACACATCATATGGATCAGAATTGGACATTTATTACTTAGAGGACTAGGGGAAAGAGAGGAAGACGACACACACACGGGGGGGGGGGGGGGAGGGAAGCAGAGAAGTGGGGAGAAAGGCAGAAGCAAAGCTGCCTCTCCAGTTGAAGACGGAAGAGAGCAAGAGCTCAGGCTGGAAGCTGAAGATCAGCGTGACTCAGCAGATGAGGGAGAGAGTGGGTGTGGCTTGTCTCTTAAAGAGACAAAAACCATAACAGTTATAACCTTATTTTTTATTTTAGATAAAAAGAAGAAATGATGTAGTGGCATTTCATTTTTATTTCAATAAATAAATCTTGGTTGAAGGTCAGAGAACAAAACAACCCAATGGCCAGCCTTAGAGACCAGGCAGTGGTAACACACACCTATGTATAATATGGCTATCCCAGTAGCCATATTAGTTTGCCATAAAAACTGGACAGTATATGTCTTTAATCCCAGTGGTACATACCTTTAATCCCAGTCCTAGAAAAGAATATAAGACAGAAGGAGACAGCTCACAGACCCAGTCTCATCATGAAATTCCTGGAGGCAGAATCACCATTTCGGACTGAGGTAGAAATAAGAGTCAGTGGCTAGCAGTTTTGCTTTTCTGACCTTCTAGTTGAACCCCAATTTCTCTGAGTTTTTAATTAATTGTGCTTCAGCTGTGGTTTTGAAAATTAGCAGTTCTATAAACTCTGAATCATCTTTTTCCTTTTTCATTCTTCCTCTATTAAATAAGTCCTATCAACTATCTGATCATCTGTAGAGCTAATCCAATCCATTTCATTTCAGTTCCCAAGTATGTCAGGGCTGAAACATGGAAGAGATGTCCATAACTAGAAACTAATATTGACTCATTGTTTTCTAAGACAAAGAAAGGTAGACAGTAGTAAACAATAATTATTTGGTACAGTAGAACAAGGTCAGACCTCAGAAGGCTTCATTGTCTCACTTAAGAGCACATGTCACTCTTGCAGACAACCAACATTCAGTTTCCAAAACCAAGGTTGAATAGTCCATAATGATCTGAAATTCCTGCTCCAAAGAGCATGACCTCTCTTGGTCCTCAGGGCACCTGAAGTCATGTGAATATACCGTCACAGAGGCACACACATATAGCAAATTATGAAAATAAGGTTATATTTTTGAAAATCTGAGAATATAATATTTACTTCTAGACACTAGCATTCAACACTTACTATTCTTAAATATATCTAGAAACTTTCCCATTGTTTTTTTTCTTATTCATGGTTTAATACGTATATCCTTATCCAGGATGCACTTAAATCGAGCCAATAATGATGTAGAAGATTGAATGGATTCCACAAATATCACCCCTACCATAATTAGTTTTAGAACGTCACAATTTTTGTTTTTAAAAGTATATGTCTTGAATAATCTAATATTTAACTGGGTGTGAATATAATACTTGTCCTTAATGTGTGGGCTTCTAGGTCACCATGAATGCAAATGACAGAAAGCAAGGCACTGAAATCCCTGACCATAAAGAACGTGTGATGGAGAACCTATGTTTAAAAGTAGGCAAATCTAATTATATGTTTAATTCTACATTAGAGCAACTTCTCACTGGAACAGATTTGCACTTGTCTCCATGAATTGTATTAAGGCTATTCATCTTCTCTTCTTCTAAACATCACAGGGTCACTTCACCGTCCGTGGAGAAGCTTCAGTGACAACAGACAACTTGTTCAGAGCAATGAGCCCAATCTGTCTCCCTTTCCTTAGTTAGCCAGGGGTCTTGCTTCGTAAGCATTAAGTGGTCCCTCTTCTGCTCCCCAAAATGGTTGCTTAATGGTGGAGAAAACTAATATTCTCTCTTTTAGGAGTTTGTACTTTTAAGTTTACCCTCCTGGCCTCTTCATTATTGTTGAACTCAGCTCTTCTGGTTGCAAGGAAGGTTTTAAAGTTTCCCTTCTCCATATTTCTTAAAAGTAAAAACATTTCTCTGTAAAGCATCTAATGTCATCACTGAGTAAATGGAAAGAATCTCCCCTCACCCCAAAACAAATTTTTCCCCATAGAAAGTGAATAAATGGAGTTGAAGCAATGTTGCTTTTTCCCTCTGAGTTATTTCTTTAAATGTATTTTCATGCTTTCACGCAGCTACCTGGCATTTTTGCTTTATTGCTGCCAGAAGGTTGAAAGGCATTGCTTTTAAATATCTTGAAAGTTTTTCATTGATAAGAAAAGGTGGTAAAAATCACTTTTAAGTGAACAGTAGCACACACATCACAAATCAGGCATTTTGATACCATCTAAGTTCACCCCATGTGATATGAACAACTCTGGTAATTGTGCCTTAGCTCAGATTCCAAGAAGAGCAGAAGAAATGTAAGGAAAATTCAGGATTGTTGTAGTTGCTGTATGAGTTATAATAAATGGCCATGTCTTTATGTGTGTGTGTGTGTGTGTGTGTGTGTGTGTTTGTGTGTGATGCTCCTCTCTGTATGATAGCTATAAGGTGTTGTAAATAAAAATAATGAATATAACATAGTTGCTATATTAATTTAGTTATTAAATATTCTATAAATTAATCAAAAATATATGTTAGTTGTATATCTCTGTTCAAAGGAATAACACTTTAACTATTTAGATATGATATATTATTGAATAAATTATTTTGTTGAGAACATTTTATAATACCCAGTCTATCTTGTTTTGTTTGAAGCTCCATGGGAATTAATACCAACTACCTCTGAAAACAGTAAACAACCAAAAAGGATAACTGTGTGAAGATCGAGCAGGAGAAAACTGGCTTTGAAATCAAAGACCTGTCATTGATCAAATCTTTGTTGCTCTGAAACAAGGGCTTATAGACTTCTCATTTCTCCCATGGTTCTGGGTATAGCGGGCCCGAGAGGAATCATGGGGATGAAATGAGTGGGAGAGACGACCTACTCGTTCTCACCCTAAACTGGCCATACACCGTTTTCCCACCCTACTCTTCTCGTCAAGGGTAGGAAAGGGAAATTTTAATCAAGTGAGCTTCAAGACTTTCTGGTTTCATTGTCTTGAGGAGTGTAGCACTTCTAACCTGTAACAAATATCTTTAAATGAAGTCAAGAGAAGTTGATGACACAGGAAGATGTGGGGCAGTAAAGACCTGTGAAGCAATGGAAGGCATACTGTTTTTGTTCCCCACCACTTCCTGCCCTGGATTCTGTTTTCACCATAATTGTAAGAATGAGGATGGAGGTGCTTGGGTGCACTCATAGAGAAAAAGGAAGCTATTTAAAATCTAAGCACTGTGACCTGAAGGAAGAACAGGGTGACTGACATGATATACATTACATGGATTATTACAAAGCACACCCCAAAAGACTATGCAGTAGCTTCAAAGCAATAGACATATTCCTGTCAGGTTTAATGCAAGTATTTTGGGCATGACTATTCAATTTTTGGCCATCATGCATTCTTATAACAAAGATTATATTGACCAAACAAATGGTACAAAGGATGGAGCTATTTATTAAAGAATGAAATTTGTAAGAATGTTTGTTACTAAACCTTGAAAGAAAATGTGTCATATATATGTCAAATTCTTTGCTCGTACAAATACTCAGCGGGCCAGCGTAGGGGCACAAACAATGTCAGAAGTTGTCAAGGCATACTAATGTATGAGGATTGAGATAGATTGTATCTATAGAGAAGGGACATTAATCTTTATCTAAAAAAAAATGTTGTGTTGGCAAGTTTATATTTTTCCCTAGAATATTTAGAGGAAATGGGAAGCATCAACTCCCACATTCTTTAAACACAGCCATAGGCCAGCTCTGCAAACGAGCCACTCTAATGTGAAAACACTTTCAAGGTTCTAAATGAGTTGTCCCTGCGGTAATAAAGAGGGGACATTTTACAGTATGACAGTATGTAAGACAGCATTGTCAGCTGCAGTTTATTTAAAGCAGGAGGCCTCTAACAGGAAAATAATGACTTTAATAAAATTTACTATTGACTTTGTAGGCTAAAATCTTTCTGTCATCAGGAATACAGAAAAACAACCTGTCTGAAACCGTTCAGTTAAATATATTCCTTTAATATTTCAAAGCAATTTGATTTTTTAATACACTTGCTACTTCAGAAGACACTGTAGAATGTGGAAATTAGTATTTTTAATGGAAAGTTGGTATTGCTTACATAAGGAAAAAAAATCAGTAACGACCTATGACACCGTCGGTGGAAAGCAACATTTGAAGAGGTTGCAAAAGCAGTCTCTCCAGTTCCTTGAAATACTCTCTGAGCTGTGTTGCGAATGAACGATATATAAGCCAGTCGATGTCCTTCTTTTCTGAAGGGCGTCCTTTAATCACGCCACATAATTTCTCTGCGAGAATGCTGGAGAGCTTGCTGGGCATATGTGAAACCCTACAGCATGTTAACAAGGTTCGGGTCACATCTGAAAACTGGGGAAACTGGGAAACATATGGCCTGATTCCGCTCTCCAGCCAATTTGATTAAACCTGGTATAGATTGTTTGTGGTGTGTAAGAGAGGTCATGCCCAGTCTACGCGCAAGGCTGAAGAAATGCCAGTCCTTTATCGTTTTACATAGTTAAAATAAACTGTGGTAAAAAGTTTCCCAACAGTATATGACAGCTCAATTTAGAGGTGAGGCCTTTTAATAAAACCTCATGAAATGAATACTTTGGTTTATACACTCTGTTTGTGTTTCCCACTGGAGTGCTTAGCATTATGAAGCTGTGGTTACTTGCTTTACTGCTGCAGAATAAAACCATGAAAGGCGAGCCCCAAGCTTTGTATCAGAAAATAACCAACAAGTAGAAATGCTGATGGTGGAACCTTAATGTAGGCTCAGCTGCATTCCTATTCGCATTTAACATGCTATTGTAAAGTATATCAGCTTGAATTGCAGGATATTATTTAAACAAAGAAGAAAATCCACAGGGGCTTTTACACATTAACTTACAGCTTACTTAAAGAGAAAAAGTTGAACCTCAGAATCATATACTAGTAAATTTTTCTAAGCTTTTACTATAATAGGAACTTTATAATAGGAGCATGCTTTCCTGAATTACTTATATATGCTGTTCATATTTGGAAGAGAGATTGTAATAGTAAAAATTAATAAAAATAAGAGAATGAAGTGCATTTGTGGGGCATGAACATTCCATGTGAAGATGGAGTTCTAGTTCAGTGTCAAGTGGCATCTAGCATTTCAAAAGAATTTCTGGAAGAGTTAGCTTGTGCCTTCAAATGATTAAATGTTCAATATATTGGCATTAGCAGATGTAATGATTCTCAGGGTTCTTATTCTGCCCTCTTTTTTTTCTAGGTAGGAGCTTGGTGTCACTCCGGGACAGTCCCTGATCTGGGGGACAAAATCAGGAAGATTGAAGTTTCTGTCACTGCCCATTCCACTCTGAGACCACGCCCAGAATTTCCAAACCTTCGGCCCGACTCCAAGTACTGTAAGATTCCATGAGATATTTTGTTATTATGCACATGACTGCACAGTTGTCAACATGGTAGGCAAACATGTATGGTTCGTGGACCTTGCTGGAAGAACTGTACTGAGTGCATCTACCAGTCGGTTGTGACAGTGTGTGTAATAGACTGGGTATGCCAAATGTTCAGGGTACAAGACTGTTGGTCTCCGCCATTTATTCACTTTCCAAGTGTACAGAGGAAGCTAATATTTACAACTTGGTCATTCATAGACAATTTTAATACAGTTAAGAGATGAAATCAGAGCATCTATGGAAATCAGAGCATCTATGTATTTCATAGCTTGTCTGCCTGGTTACAGGTGGAGTGACTCTCTTTAATTGCACGTGAGGGGTGAGATTGTATAAGGAAGGTATCTTTGATGACAAGTAGTGACACACTGCTGTTTAAGAAAGTTACCTGTTAGATGCAAATGTGAATGCTTTGCTTTTGTGAACTTTCAGGGCTTGTTATGTGAGAAGCAGAATTTTGAAAACTTAAGGATTATCATTATTTTGACTCCTATCGTTTCTTAGTTCCCAGGTTTCCAAATGAATTTACAGAAGGTGATGATTCCTGCACCCTAGTTAATCAGTAACTTGATCTAATCCTTTATATTTAAATACAATCTTAGTCTCACCCACTGAATCAACAAAAACCAGAGAACCTTACAAATCAATTAAGGAACAGATCCAAGTAAAACCTTTTCTTTGTTTATTACACCAATGAGTATTTATTGCTTTCTATTTTCCAGACATTGATTAGAACAAAACAAATCCTCTGGCCCAAAGGATCTTTATTTTCCCTCTCAAAGACGAATAACAACTTATATGCCCAAGTTAGTACATCTTCTCAAGTGATAAAATGATCTATGAAATAAACAAGTATAAAGGTGGAAAAGGAAAAAGAAGGAAGGGAGGAAGGAAAGAAGGAAAGAAGGAAGGAAGGAACAGAGGGAGGAAGGAAGGAAGAAAGGAAGGCAAGAAATAAGGGAAGGAGGGAGGGACAGAGAGAGAGGAAGGAAGAAGGAAAGAAAGAAAATTAAAGAAAAAAAAAAGGAAGGGTAAATACAAAATAGGATTAGAAGGTCCAAAGTCTGTGACTAATCCAGAGAACACTGAGGACTGTGGCCCTTACAGCTATGGCATTATTGCCAGGAAAATATTACCCATTTGATTTAGTAGATACTTTAGTCAAAAATTAATTGAAAAGCAATCTATCCACAGTATGGTTTCAATAATCCTATTTTTCATGATTCCAAACCTGCTAAGACACCTATTAATGTAAGAACAGCTTTGTTAAGTCAATATTCCAACCAGTTAAATTGGGTTACATTGTTGCCAATCTGATCACTAATCTCATAAAGTCAGAAAGTTTATGAAGCATGTTGGTACATCAAAAAAAAAAAGAATCCTTCAGTTTTTGAAGATTACAAAAAAACCTGGCACAGTACTGTGTTATAGAGTTTGTTTAAAAGAATATATTGCTGATGATATTAAGAACAACCTGAAGGCCACTGTCTGGTAGTGAATTAAGGACATAAAAGGAGAAAACATAGGAGTAGGGAGAAGGCCTATCTTTAAGTGACTTCTCTGATTGTGGGAACGTACTTTGTGCTCTCGTTTCTGAGTTCAGAATACTGCATTATGAAATAAAGTCTCCAGGTCTTTGGGATAAAAGGACACAAGTCTGGACTCACCCTTGACCTGCACGCTGCCTCTTTATACTGGTAACATTTATAAACTGGTGTGATGATGGTTTCACAGCTTGAGATATTTAAAGGAGAGAAAAAAGTCTTATGAGGCCATCCATAATACTAGCGCTAGGAATACAAAGGTACAAGGATGAGTAGATTAAGAACATCCTCAGCTCCTGAATATGAAGTCAGCCTGGGATCCATGAAAACATATCTCAATAGATGATAGATAGATAGATAGATGGTGATAGGTAGATAGATAGTAAGGTAGATAGACGATAAGTGGACAGGTAGATGGATAGATAGGTAGATAGACAGATGATAGGTTGATAGGTAGATAGAAGGATAAATGGATAGATAGATGATAGATAGATAGTAAGCAGATAGATAAATAAATTAAAGTCAGTCACTGAGAAAACTAATTAAAACTAGAAAAAATATTCTCAATCTAACTGAAAACTTTTTTAAATGGTACTGTAGTAAGGAGGCTGCTAGCTAGTTCCAGGCTGCTTAGCTTAGAAATAATCACACAGAAACTATATTATTTAAATTATTTCTTAGCTCATTAGCTCTAGCTTCTTATTGGCTAACTCTTACATCTTAATTAAACCCATCTCCATTAGTCTGTGCATCACCACAAGGTCATGGCCTACCAGCGAAGTTTCAGCATGTCTGTCTTCAGCAGCGGCTCCAGGCTTCTCTCTGACTCTGTCCTTTCTCCCAACATTCAGTTTAGTTTTTCCTGCCTAGTTATTCTCAAGACAGTCTCTTTATTAACCAGTGGTAGTTACTGCAAACTGAGGGGAATCCCACATCATGATACTGAAGTTATAACAACTTCCTTAACCTGGAAAAGCATGTAATCAGTAACAAGCACAGGGGCTTATGAATGTGATGAAAAAGGAAATGGAGTCTTGACACAGCACTTCTCAGTCCACACTGCCATCCAAATTTGAAGTCGTTCATGATACTAAAAGGAAAAGCTATTTACTATATAAATTTTTAAGAACTAGAGAATTATTTGCACACTTTAAAAAATAGTTCATATACCTCACAAATCCTATTGTATCTTTGCAAATCTACATCCATGGGGTTTCTGAATCTCTTATTTTGATAAAAATGAAGAATTACACCCTTATTATTCTTTAGCATTTCCTTTTTATAAATTAACCTGAAGTCAAGAAATCTTTGGTGCAAACTTTAAACTTCTTCCATCAGAGCATAGCTAGCAACAGCTCTTGTGCGTGTGTTATTGGGTAAGGCCCTTGTTTGAAAACTGACAGGTGTAAGATACACTGCATTGGCTCATTACAGATGAAGTGGTATGGTTGAGAAGGTGATGCACATCGAACTAATCCAGCAGCAAATGAGAACAACATGAGCCAGATTGGATCCAGTCCTCTCCAACTTGACCTGCACTGTTTAACTAACAGTATCATAACTTCATATTAGGATTTTTAAAATAGCATGTGTTAGGCCGTTAGTAGTAATGGCGGGGTTTCATCAATGAAGAAATCTCATACTAAACTGCAGGAAGGAATTATAATTTGTTTAAAAATAATACCTCAATTTGAGAGGAAGAATACTGTTCACCACAAAACTTCTAACAGACATAAAATAGAACTTCAGTCTTCCTGGTGGAGATGTTAACTCCCCGTTGGAAGCATTTTAGAAATTTACAAGGTCCACTTTAACCCAGTGTGAACAAAGAAGCCATTTAAGTGTCTCAACAGGATGTACTATGATGAGCAGGATAGCCCCACATGGTGCAATATATTGCCCTGTATTTCCCACAGGTTTGAAATAGACCCACGAAATCCATATAGCGAAAATAACTATATTCATCAGAGACTAGAGTGTATCAAGTATTTCTGTATGATGTGTACATGTTTCTTACACAGACAGAATTTTCCAGGAATGTCTCATGGTGAAATATAAGATTTTATTTTTTTAATTAGAAATTTTGTCAGGTGTCATTTTCCACTTTTGGATAGCATGCTTGCCATAGCAATACTGATCATGGCATTTGAATCATTAACATTGAATTATTATCACTCTTTGTAGTTGTCTTAAAGTCAAGCACATTTGAAGTTCCTTTGGAGAGTATTACAGAAAATATTATTTAACAGCCAAGATATAAAATTCAGTGGTATTCATGAGGCTCTTAAGTATGTTTGGTTCATCTTCTTACTTCAGTTCCATGTTTTAGCAGTTATGCAATGTGAAGATTGTGGATGAGATTACTTATTTCTTCTATGTGTAGTGACAGTTATGCATTATGACGATTATGTATCAGATTACTAACTTATCCTATTGTTTGTAGAAGGCCATACTCTTATTCTGATACTGTCCTCAGAGGTATGATACTCAGCTCCATGTTTTACAGTCACTCTCTTTTGGTCCAGTTATCCTCTATCCCCACCACAGTTAAGAACTCTGCTGTTAAGTCAGAACTGCGTCTCACTATGTACTTTGATACATGGTACAGAGTTAAAGCATGTGACCTGTTTTACATGATACTGTGACATTACTCCATCAAATAACTTAATATGGGGCCTGGGTTCATGGGAGTATTGTGCTTCTCTGTTTGGGGGTAAAAGGTATACTTTCATAAATTCTGGAAAGTTTCTTATTTTTTCTTGTATAAATAAATCTTGCTTATTAGCACTCACAATAATTTATTTGAGTTTATGATAATCATAATTTTTGGCTCTTTCATTTTGAAATGTCTTTTGTCCAGAATGGCACCTGAAATTTCTTTAATTAGAAAAGATGTTGGGATGAATGGTGTCAGAACAAAAGAGTTAAACTCAAATGAAAAAGCAAATAATTAAATTTTAGATTTATGTTATAAGATTGACTTCCCAGATTTCTTTGTTTTAACTGCTGTTGTGGGGAAAATAGGAATAATGTAAAGAAATAAATTACACATTTTGTACTAAACAAATACCAGTGTTGAGGGTAATTACATGAGAGGCACAGCATCACTCCATTTGGAAGGCTGTTGACTGATGTTTCTGTCCCACCAGGTTCCACTGCCGTTTAGTCCCAAATAAAACACATAGAGGTCTACATTAATCATAAACTGGTTGGCCCAGTAGCTCAGGCTTCTTATTAATTAATTCTTACTTCTCACATTAACCCATTATTCTTGTCTGTGTTAGCCACGTGGCTTGGTACCTTTTTCTGTGAGACAATCACGTCTTGCATCCTCTGGGTCTGGGTGATGACAGCAGACTGAGTCTTTCCTCTTCCCAGAATTCTCCTGTTTTCATTGCCCCACCTCTACTTCCTGTCTGGTCACCCCACCTATACTTTTTGCCTGGCTTCTGGCTAATCAGCATTTTCTTAAAATACAATTGACAGGGTATATAGACCATTGTCCCACAGCATTCCATTTGGAAAGCATTCTGCTTTCTACAATTGAGCACTCAGATAATAATTGCAAGTTATTATAATACATGCCAAAAAGCTTTTTCTCTGAGTCTGAAACTTTTCATTGCTGTGACAAAATGCCTGAGAAAGCAGATCAAGGAAGCACGGGTTGCATTTTGAAGACAAGTTCAATTTGTGTTCGCTTCATTCCGCTGTTGATGGAATGATGCTGTTGATGAGCAGAACATCATCTTAGTAGGTCAGAGCAGAGTCATCAGCTAGCTCATGGAAAACCACAGGGAATGAGGAGAGAATGGTCAGGGATAAGAGACACTTTCTAAAGTTCAAACCCAATGACACATGTTCTCCCTTGTATTCGACCACTTTTCAATTCAGCTGTGAGTTCATCAATAAATGCTTCATTCTTTATTTCAGAAAACTCATGATCTATTACTCCACAAATTCTACCTTTATGTTTTAAATTTCATATGTATTTTCTCATTTGCCTCATCTACCATTCCTTCCCTTCCTCCAGTCTCTCCGGTGTAAACTCTCACTTCCTTCTCAAATCATGGACTGTTTCTATTTTTAAAAAAAGATGTTATATTTAATTAATAACATATATTAAATAAATATAAATATTTATTTAAAGAAAAAGAGTCCATCATTTGAGAAGAAAGAAATATAAACACAAATATATGTATATAATATGTTTGCATATATACTTATTGAATAAATATATTAAAAACCTACTGAGTCTACTTAGTATCATATATCATATATATGTATATATGAGCACTTGCTACTGGATAACCAAGTAGGGGTTCATCCATAGGGAAGACTTATTCTCCCTCCTTCAGCAGTCACTAATTGCCTATAGCTCTTCATCCAAGACTGAGGCCTCCTGAGGTTTTTTTTCAATCCACATTGGCTTGTCAACTGGAAATGCCACTGTTCTGGTCTCTTTTAAGCAACCATGTTGAGATTTTATCAGTGCATATTCTGTTTCATATAAAGAAGAAACACTCTCACAAAAGATGTTTTTGTTACCTTGTTCTTACAATCAATATCTCACCTTTGAAAATCATGCTGGGGACAAGTTTTCGGATCATGAGCTCTGTGGAGGGGGCCGTTTTATACTGATAGCAGAACACCATTGGATGCATTTCCTAAGATTCAGGTTTAGAGTTTCCACTTTTCTCATCAGTCTCCATGTGGAAACAGCAATCATCTTTCAAAACCCAGTTTCTTAATTTTCAGAACGTGTGTGACAACTGCCTCTAGCAATCCTGTGTCTGATCACTTGCGCTGCACTCAAATATGCTTTTCTTTTATCAACCTGTGGGATTCTGGAACATAGCTGTCATTTCCACCTGATAAAATTTGGATGGTGCTATTTGAGCAGTCTCAAATCTTTGACCTAGCTCGGCATGGAGCTCCAGGATAAAGTTAGCTTTACTTCTCTTAAATGCAACAGAAGCAGAGGTTTTCAATCCCTGCTCATTACCCCCCAAATCGTTTTTGAGCCAATTCAGAGCCGCTGCCTCAGTGTATATCACTCTAAATCATGGGTATAAAATATAGTTTGGAGGGGGAAAGCGTCTAAACGGTAGCAAAATGTCAGTTTCAAGAGATGTTAAAAGGAAATTTAATCAACGTTCAACACAGCGAACAGTGAACACCACCTTGGCATTAGATACCGTGGATTTCCATCTAACCTCCCAACTTCTGAGGCTTATTATTAAATACTTTCACAGCAGCACAATTGCAGAGATGTTAGACTGCATGCTTATGGGTATATCCGACTTAGTAAACTTAAAGGGCCAGGACCAAGGCTGGAAAAGCTGAAATCAGACCTAAGGTTTTGTCTGGAAGCTTGGATGTGCCTAATTCGTATTACCTGCCGGTTTGTTCTCTCAAGCAAGCCAGGGATGGAGGGGAGACACTCAGGATAGTCTCTCTCAACCTTCATGCTGCTTTTGACTGCTATCAAGGCACATAGATCCTGGCACACAAATAGGACCCTGGGTTTCTGTCCAAGGGTTGCTGTTTCAAAATGTGTATTTTAGCCTCAGAATCCAGCACAAATTGTGAAAAATCAGAAGAAACACTGAAATGTTGTGTAAGGCAGGGGAAATAATTTGAAGCATTCAGGACTCAGTGATAATCTGGAGCACTATTCCGACGGTGAGACTATCAAGTCTGGATTAAAGTAAAGTAACTTAGTGAAGGAAGTTTTCCACACCCGGCTTCTATGACAGAGGAATGTTCTGAACAACCATAAAGTTGCCTTGACATTTGAAGTTTCTCTTTCAGTAAAATGCACGAAAACAGCTGCTGCACAAAACTGTTCAGTGCATGTTACTAGATTAATCAATGAATTTAACTAAAATGGGCAATGCTCATTTGTTTTCATTAAGTTGTCCTGTATCTAAACCAGAATTAGGCAAGGACAAAGGACATAGAAAATAGGAACATTCATTTATTTATTTAACTATCAAGCCATAGCTGGAACAGCTTAAATATGACTGACTTGAAATTACCTCTTAGTCATTCAAACATTATAATTTTTGAAAGTCTTGAAAATGAAATGTTAACACTTGTAGAGTACATTTAGTCTAAGTAACAAAAAGGTGTTGTAGAATTTTGAGATGTCTGTTTTGGAAAAGATTCCTTTTTCTCCTTTCAATGTATTTTTGATGCCCATCAAAACAAAGAAACTGAAGAACACAGAGGTGTGGTCATACGTTCCTGATACCCCAGCACTGTGAACATTGAGGCAGGAAGATATCAAGTCTCAAACCAGCCTGAGATACATAGAGAAATCCTACCCCAACCCACACAAAGGCAAACTACAAATTTTATTTGTGTCCAAGACCAGAAACATATGCTTTTGATTATATTTTAACCCATTTCCAATCTTTTAATATTTGATAGACTATAAATTATCCAAGTTGAACAACTCATTTATTCATTGTACACTTATTGTTTGTTATATGACTACAATGTTTTGTGATCTCCTACATAGAAAGTCTACTTCACACACAATTACAATATCCTATGAGGACATTGTGTCTTTTCATAGAACACTGAAGTTTTAGAAGAGAAATATAACATTAGAAGAAAATATTGAGCTCCAATCCTAAATTCTTCCTAATTATAACTGTAAATCCTATTTCAAGATAAGCATTCCTACCAGTGTGCTGTTTTCTTTTTTCTTTTTTTTTTCCATACAAGGTTTACTCTGTAGCTTTGGAGCCAGTCCTGGTAACTAGCTCTTGTAGACCAGGCTGGCCTCGAACTCACAGACATCCACCAGTCTCTGCCTGCGGAGTGCTGGGATAAAAGGCGTGCGCCACCACCACCCTGACATACTGGTTGCTATTATGGAGGTAACAATAAATGCTGCAGCTCCTTTCCACATTACAGTAAGAAGAATTGTGGGTGATTTTTGTTCAATAAAATCATATCTAAACCTCAGCTACACACATGTACATGCACTACAGCTGCACACACACATACTTAAACAACTATAGAAATATACATGAAACTTGAAGCACAATTAATAAAACCTCAGAGACTGACATAGGGGTTCAACCTGAAGATCCGAAAAGCAATGTAGCCAGCCATTGGCTCTTTCCTTGACCTCAATCTGAAATGGTGATCCGTCCTCCAGGAATCTCAGAATGACCCCGTGTCTGAGAGCTGTCTCTTCCCATTTTGTAATTCTCCCTAATTCTGGAATCACAGGCATGCACCAGTGGGATTAAAGGCATGCACTGCCCAGTTTCTATGACAAACTAGTGAGGCTACTGGGATTAAAGGGGTGTGTTATTCTGGTCTGGTCTATAAGGCTGATCAGTAGGACTGTATTACTCTCTGAACTTCAAGCAAGCTTTATTTATTAAAATAAAAATGAAGAGGCACTACAATAACTGAAGGTTTTTTGTCCACCCACCAGTTCCCAAAGAACTACTCTGAGTCTTAATATTATTTACAAACTCTCTAGCTGATGGTTCAGGCTTATTATTAACTGGCTCTTACAACGTAAATTAAACAATGTCTATTATTCAATATTTTATCACTAAGCTTGCTACTAGTTACCTCACATCTTGCTTCTTCAGCAGCTGCTGGCATCTCCCAGACTCTGCCTTCTTTTTCCTTTATCTTTACTTAAATTTCTCACCTAGTTCTATTCTGCTTAGCTATTGGCCAAATCAGCTTTTATATTAACCAATGATAATAAAATATATTCACAGCATACAAAGGCACTTCCCAAACCATCTCCCCTTTTCTGTATAATTAAAAGGGAAGTTTTCATCTTTAATATTGTAATATTACATGTAGCAAAACACATATAAAGCAAGAATTAAAGTTATACTATTTAGTCTATTGGTATTTGACAAAATTTATTTTATCATCTATTTTATCTTTGTGAGTTTAAAGTTTTATATCTAATTTATCTTTTATCATAACTAAGGAAAACTATAATTATAACTTTCTAGTCTTTAGCTTCATCAAAGACCACAGAATGATATAATATTACTAAAATGAACAGGAAGTGCTTTGTAAGCAACTTCCAAAACTCTAGGATTGACAAAGACATCTCACTGCTTGAACAGTTACCCAATGTTCCTCTGTAATGTAGGGGATCTATCTTTAGCCCATAGACCTAGAGTATCTGGAAAATTTCTCAGTGAAGCAGGAAGTTTGAAACTGTCTTACTTATATTGGCAGTTTGTCAGTCATTTTTTGTGTGTCTATCCTAAAGAATGTCTAGCTGACCTTTCTTTAAACAAAAACCCCGAGAGACTGTTCGATCTTGTTTTGACAAGTTCAGCAGTCATTTTTCTGTGGGTCTTGTATATATAGTTTATAGAGCATATTGTCATCAGTTCAGGCAAGAGTTTCTTGCCCAAATGGCTACTCTTGTTACATTGAAAACAAACTCCATAAGGAGCTTTCTCAATGTCCATCATCCTTTTGAAGTAATTGGTGCTGCTCGAAGTAGACTTGTCTCACTGTTGAGAAAATGTTAAATGTCATATTCTGTCGGTCTTCAGAGTATTTGAAGATCTACCTATCCATTTGAATTATATCTCTGAATATCTAAAAAATCTAACTTACATGACTATAAGTTTGACTATTATTGGTGACTATTAATTTATATTTCTTAACTATACATCACATTTTAAATGAGCTGAATAAATATAATTCCTTAAACAAGAGTAGAGATATACATATAGGATAACAAAATTGATCTTTTATTTGTAGCAATAAACCAAAATCCATACCAATATATTTTGAGATTAATGATTTTTGGATTAATGTAGATTTAATAATCTGCCTTTTTTATCATTTCCATATCCTATCCCCCTTTTTTGAAAAGAGATTAAATATGACAATTAGCCATTTGTAACAAATTCCCTTGAAATGTAAAGAAATATTTATAAACAGTATTTTGGGAATTTAGGTATAATTTTCTACACTATTTCCTGCTGATTTGGGGTGCTGGTTATCTTATGGGAATTCTGAGAAAATTCAGAATGATGGTCGAGTATTGACTGGGGAGATTTCTATATTCTACCATGAGGTTGGCCTTAAACTCACTCTGTGTTATGATTTGAATAAGAAATTCCCCCATAGGCTTTTGTATTTGAACACTTAGTGTCCAGTTGGTGGTGCTGTTTAGGTCACTATGAAACATTTATTATATGGAGTCTTGCTGTAGAAGTACATCAATAGAGGAATCAGCAAAACAAAAATAGTACAAGAGTCAAATAACTAATAGAAGACGAGAAAATGTAACCTACCAAACTAGTAAACGGGACAGTGGTGGCAATAGCAATTTGTACTCTCTTAGCAAGTGTACCTGCTCAGAATCCTTTAATCCATTTAGTATAATCCCCCTTTATTCAAGTAATTGTTGTATTCACCACAGCTCATGGTTGCTATCAGGTTTGAAACTAAATTATGAATAATCAGCAAGTTTAAGATCATATAAACTGACCTTCGCAATTTAGAGTAAAATTATTGGTTTGTGTCATCTGACTTAATTTTTTTCTCTAAAATAGTTAACCAAAAGTTATGTGATCTGCTTTTGGACTCACGAAATTTCTTCAATTATTTTCTATAATTGTATATAAAATACACAAGCTTTAAGTTGCTCACTGATTGTTCTTACTGTATGTGATATTTTTTCTTGAGATAGAATTACATCTTATTTTCCTCCTGACAGTACCCTTAGTCTCCTACAAGGATGTTCACCTTAAAAATAAAAATAAAAAAAAGGTATCAGAGTGGTGTCTCAAAGGTTAAACTACACCAGCTTCTCTGGAAGAAGACCTGGGTTCAGTTCTCAGCGCCTACAAGGCAACTTACAACTACCTATAATTCTAGTACTACAGGAACCAGCTCCCTCTTTTGGTCTTATCAGGCTCTATGCACACAAGCATGCATGTAGACAAAGCACTGTTACATATAATATAAAATAAATTAAAAAAATGCAGAGCTTGGGTTACATAATATATATACATATATGTAAATTAATTTGATATATGTGTGTGCACCAAATGTAATTTTTCTAGTGTTGAGTAATCTGGAAATTTGATATGTTTTGATGTTAATTTTTGCTTTCTATGCCAAAGACAGTATGACCTTGTTGAATTGCACTTGAACCAATCTTGTCATGAGACTTTTACTTAATTCTTGATTCCAATTTTCACAGTATAAAGTAAGAAAAATATTGTTCAATGTACTGTCTGTCTTCATAGATCATTTATTTTTATTAGAAAGAAAAACTAAAAAAAATTCAACAAATAATTACCAATTTAACATTAGATATTATTAAGAATCAAGTTATGAAGTATGGTCAATAATTATTTCATTGATGTCAAAGAAAGATGAAGCTGGAGTAAGATGAACTAAGTGAGATATGTTTCAGTTCTGAGTAACATTCAATAACAAAATAAAGACTTCAAGATTGAGCTGATTATCTTTAGCTTGCTTAAATATGACTCTGTGTTAGTTGATCGGAATAAACTGTGGATGATGCCTTTTCAGGAATTGTTGTTGCAATAGAATTATCAGCATTTGCAGGATTGGTGAGTCTACTATTTAACTATTTTACACCTTGTAAATTCCCCCACATAGCTCAGGTTTAGATATTGTATTTTTAGTTATCTGTTACTGTTAAAAGGGTGAAAAAAGGAGACCATGTAGGAAGCGTGTCTTAGGATTTTCTTTCATACTATTGTTATTGCTTTGCATACTTTTATTTCAGTTAATAGCTATTACTTAGTCCTTGTCTCTCAGGAGGCACAGGCAGAAGGATCAGGAGTTTCACAGTAGCTTGGTCATATAGTGAGCTCCAGGCCAGACTCAGCTACATAGCAGCCAGAGTAAATGACAGGGTTGAGGGAGGTACACACAGGCATAGAGATGAACACAGAGATGACAAAGAGTCACAGAGAAAGAGTGTGTGAGAGGGGAAGGTACACATATACACACAAACTCTCTCTCTCTCTTACTTTCTCTCTCCTAGACAGATGCAGAGAAAGAGTGGGTGAGAAACAATGTGAGATGGGGAGGTATACACACACACACGTATGCTCACACACACGTGTAGACATGTGCACAGAGAGAGTGAGGGAGAAACAGAGTGTGAGAGAGAGATTCTAAATTTGCACTGAACTGAAACTTATCTAAAGATCATATATGTACATATTTTCATGCAAAGGAATAAAGACAAATGTTTTGTGTTTCCCAAAGTTTCAGTATTTCTGTATTGAAATCCAAACCTTACATATTCTGTTACTTTCTAGAAGATGTTTGGATTGCCCTGAATTGTCCTGGTGAGTGGTCATAGATTTAGGTTTTAACATTGTTCTAGCTAGTTTTATGTCAACTTGATACAAGTTACTGTCATTTTAGAAGAGGGAACCTCAGCTGGTCAGTGGAGGTGCATGCCTTTAATCCTAGCATTGGGAGGCAGAGGCAGGATGATCTCTGTGAGTTCAAGGTCAACCTACAAGTGGTCTACAAGACCTACTTCTAGGACAGGCTCCAAAGGTACAGAGAAGCCCTGTCTTAAAAAACTGGGGAAAAAAATAGAAGAAGGAACCTTTGTAGTATGATTTAGCTTGGTCCATTAGTTTCAGCTTCCCATTGGCTAACTCTCATGTTAATTTAACCCATTTCTATTAATTTGTATATTGCCACGTGGCTGTTGGTTACAAGGTAAAGTTTCCAACGTCAGTTTTTGAACAGTCAGAAAAGAAAATACTGCCCTAACTTTTAATACTTTTCTTATGATTTCCATATACAAATTTAATTTTGATAGTATTTGCCAGTAGCACATAATATAATATAGAAACTGCTAGAAAATTAACAGACATAGAAAAAATGAGAAACCTATACTTTTGTATAAAGCTTATGCTAGCTTTTCAGTGCAGAAATCTACATAGATGCAATATTTATTGCCAGCTATGATGTGCCTAGTGTCCCTGATAAAATCATATGCAAATATTTATTTTCCTCTCATGAACACACCACTATTTCAATGCTTTGCTGATCTTTGAGAATATTCCGTAACTCATATTTTTACAGATTCAAAAGCATCTCTCCAATAGACTTTTTTTCTGCTTTTCAGTTGGCTCTTTTTACCTTGTATATGTTAGTAGGGCTTGTTGTTGTTAAGCGTCTAGCAGAAGAAGTCTATCTGACATGATAGGGCTATCTCAGTTTTTTTTTATTTTTCTTATCATTGTCTTTCTTATGAAGATATACTGGGAAAAAGAAAAAAAGAATTAAGACTGTTAATTTTTTTTTACTGGTTAAAAAATAATTCACCAATCAGTTTTAGAACATGTTGTAACATATTGTAGCAACAAAATAATTATCTATATAAATCTTTCATTTATGAAGAAAAGCTTTCAAAGCAGGTGAATTTATCCTTTCACTCAGAGATTTAATAAGGACAAAGAATTGACCAAAATAATTTTCAAAAAGGCCTTTGTAAAATAGATAACAAGGCCCAATCTTCCAAAGATTATGTTACCACCCTGCCTCGTACAATTGGTCCCTGTGTGAGGCAGTAAGCATTTAATGGAGCCTATCTCATAAGATGTAGAAGACATCCTTTTATCCGATGGATATAGCCGAAGACATAAGAACTGTGAATTCTGCAGCCACATGAGACCAGGTCTCCACAGAATGAAAGAGTCTGTCTTTTAAAAAGCTCTTTCTCCAAAATGATCTTTTAAACTATTTTTGGTGACCTATAAGGAATCTATTGATAAATTTTACATACACAAGTGGCTAATTTTTATGAATTTAAAATAAACTAGTTTGCCTTCTGTGATTAAATATTATTCTACTTATGAAAGGTTTTAAATTTGTAAATCCTGATGAGCAGTGTGATCTGAGTCTCTTCTATGTGCCTTATTTGCACTGCAGTTCCTCTAAGCTCATAGGAATATCCCTTTGTAAAGAAATTTCACTTAAATTTTCTTTTTCCCACTTTTTTTACATGAAAATATGAAATAAACTTTCAGTTCAAGTCAAATTAGGTAGGCTATAAAAATGGTAAACTCTATAGATAGAGCTATGTTTCTAAAGAGGACAGCCACTTTTCCAAGGCATTTAAAAGGTTATCTTTGGGATATGGAAATTCATATTATAAAAAGACTAGAAATAAGCAAATAAAGACTGCTCTGTTGACCATGCCGAGAAATTTTAAAGATCTGAACTTGAACTACACCATTGGGAAAAAATTAGAGTATCCATCAAAATACAATCCAATAAAATTAGTAAGAAAGGAAATGATATGTCATGGGAAGACTGAAGGAGTAATGGAGGACTGGAGCAATAATCTGAATTTTGCACATGCTACAGTTATGGAAGGGTGCAGCCTGTTTTCTAGGCAGAGCCTGCTCACCACAAGAAAAGGAAGTCAAGATATTTAGAAGGAAAGACCATGGCAAGAAGGAGGTAGGGACACACCTCTGGCAATCTTTGGTTAAGAATAAGATAGCAATTCTATATGTCCAACGACATAAACAAAGTTTACACTTTGGTGCTTTTTAAAAAGGTTTTAACCATGGTCAATATAGATATTTTAAAACTTTGACCCAGTAGCTCCATTTCCATCTAATAAACAGTGAAAGGGGCCTTTTGCTTCTCCGCTCACAATCCCACGGAAGGTGTACTCCTGGAAAAGCTGAGCTCTTTTGGACAAGACCTCATGTACTTCTCTGTTCACTTTCAGGAAGTCACGATGTGTCTTTTCCAGACTCCGGGACGCCTCTGTCCAATCACAGCACTGACTCTTCTATGCCAAAGTTCCCTGAGTTAAAGACAAAAATATATGAATACAGAGAATTAAAAAAAAGAGAGTGGGTTCAAAGAAATTTATTTTATAAACTTCAAAACAAAGAAATGAAAGTGGAAGAAGATAATTCCCTTGAGCTTCAGGAATTAGGCTTAGGTTGGGGTAGCAGAGATTTTGTAGTTTAGTCACCCAACTCAGTTCACTGAACAACTCTGTTTCTGTGTGAGCATGTGTTCATGAGTATTGTGGGGTGTGTGTGTGTGTGTGTGTGTGTGTGTGTGTGTGTGTGTGTGTGATGGAGGTCTGGCAGGAATCAACAAAACTGGGATTAAAAGATACAATATATGAACAAAGATTTGTACAATGCTATTTTCTCCATTACAATAGTAATCAACAACAAAGGTGTGTGTGTGTGTGTCTGTGTGTGTGTGTGTGTGTGTGTGTGTGTGTGTGTGTGTAGAGGCCAGAACTCACAAATGGGCTGTATTGTCTGGCTTGTGAGCCAAAACAGTTTTTAAAAACTGTCTCTGCTTCCCCATTGCTGGATTACAAATACAATCCATTATCATTTTTTGTTTTCTTCTGTATATTTGTTTTATTTTGTCTGGTTAAAATATGAACAAAAATTCCAAAAAGTCATAGATTCGAGTAAGGTTTTAATGTGGGATGTCCTTGTGTATATGTGTTGCTCATATTGGTTAATGAGTAAAGCTGCTTTGGTCTATGGCAGGGCAGAAGAAACATATAGAGAGAGTAAGTAGAGTCAAGAAGATGCCATGTAGTTACCGAAGGAGGCAGACTCCATGTAGCTACCGAAGGAGAAGGACACACTGGAACATTACCAGTAGGCCACAACATCGTGGTGATACACAGATTAATAGAAATAGGTTAATTTAAGATGTAAGAGTTAGTTAAAAAGAAGCCTGAGCTAATAGGCCTAATAGTGTTGTAATTAATATAGTTTCTGTGTGATTATTCAGGTCTAGGCAGCAAGGAACAAAAGAGCAGTCTTCCCCTACAAGGTTAAAATGTAGCATATCTCCAGTGTAAAACAAAAGCTTGATGTTTTTCCCCTTTTATGATTTTAGGAAAACAAATATGTTGATTCTTGAAAGCAGTCAAGATTTTAAAATACTAACAAGGTGCAGACAAAATTTTAATGAACATTTTGTTCCTGTTAGTTCCAGAAAGCTTACTTTGTTATTTGGTTTGTACTAACACTAATCACTAGTTTTGTCTTAAGTATATATTAGACATGAGGACTCAACCTTCTAAATATTATGATACTAATTGTTATATATAATATTCTCCATAGATTCACATGATGGAAATTTTGCTTTCCAGATGGTGGCACTATTAAGGAAGATTTTGAAACATTTAGGAGGTGGACCATTACTGAAAGAAATACCTCACTAGGAGTTGGCTTAGAATTTGTACAATCTGGGCTCACCTCTTCTCTGCTTCTGGTCCAAAGCAGGAATGTGGTGGGACAGCCTCATGCTGTCTGCTCTCATTCCATCCTTTTCTTTTTCACCATAATGTATTATATCTACAATGGACCCATAAGCCAAAATAAGCATTTTCTCTTAATTTATTTTCTTTGGGGTATGTTATCAAAGGAATAAAAACAAAACAAAACAAAACAAAACCAAGATGTACTCACGTATGTGCATGCATGCACACATATGCATAAACACATACCAATTTAATGAATTTTCAAAATATTGTAAATTAACAATGTTATTCTGATATCTCCAGTGGATCAAAACAAACAGCAATTGGTACTTAGTTTATGACTTCCTGGCAGCAGGAACAAAGGCAGACTTGGTTTTACTTCATTGAAAGGCCTTCTTGGGTCTCAACTGTGTGTCTGATAGACAGCATGAACAGTATGAGGTAATATTTTGTTTGTTAATGTCTCTTTGATTTTTTTTCATAGTGTTGATGCCTAGAATTAAAAAAAAAAAACAAGACCTTGATCTAATTTTCTCTTTCCTCCCTCTAGTGGAAAAGAGTTATGGAAAGCACATAAAGTTAACAAGATGTTGCATAAAATCAAAGTGTGTTCCAGCAATCCCAAGGTGCTCAATACATTCCATTTGCCTGCACACTGGAACAGTTTCATAAAATATGTTTCACTTGTAAATATTGAATTTTAATACCAAGGTGACAACAGTAGACAAAGTTTTATACACATCAGACCATATTCCTGTCCTCTGAAAGCTTAAGTTTCATCAAGATAAAATTGAAATTATAGATTCTTTCTTATTTTTATACTTTCACTTTATTAGCATGACAGAAATTTAACTGATTGTACCTTGTGTTTGCCGATGGTTCCTTGGATCTACTTTTCTTTATCTTTCATATCTACTTGAAGTATATCTTTAAGAAACCCGTATTAAGTGAAGAATGATTTCAAAGCTAAAAATCATATTGTTAAGAGATAAATTTAACTGATGTTAGTGGCTAGAATGTTATTTGTAGTATTGTAGATAAATGATGTAAAATACATAAAAAGATATTTTCTTTCTATTTTCAATCCCCCAAAACTCAAAGAGTCAATGAAATAGATATTTTGTTGAAACTATTTCTAGGTTACTAAAATAAATCATCACTTATTTACTTAATAAAAATATTTTAAGGAAGAGGGAATGAAAATCAAATGAAATATAGTTGTACATAAAATGATTTCTATCTATCAATAAGTTGATGATGTTGTCTTTGATATGTTCTCGTAGAAGCTGTACTAGTTCTGAGGACACTACACAGACTAAACAATCAAACATCACACAGCTGAGTTTGAACTTGTAGTACCAATGATGGTGGAATTAAGATTCCCTTAAGTATATTTTATAGACTACTATTTTGTGGGATATTTTTTACCATTTTATTAATTATAAAATTATTATTCAAATGAATATTATTTTATAGTATTCAATTTAGAACTGATTTTGCCCACCCTATCCCTTATGCCCATGTTTAATTCTTCACTTATTATTATGTTTTTTCATTTTCCTCCTACATTTTGTCTAGGTTTTGCTCTCTGACTAAGACAATATTAGACTTTGATTTTAAAAAGAATCTCAGGTCTATACTCATTGTACAAAACAGGTGAAGGTTAGTCAAATTCATCTTCTTAACTTCCTCATTCTTTTTAACTCTGAAATGATTTTGATAACAAAAATCATATTAACAATGGCCACCTCTCACATCCACGTGACATGTCTGCAACATACTGTCCTCCACGGCTTTACTGAAAACAGGTGCCATATTGTGTGTGATTCTTGGTCACTGTAAGACAATGATAACAACAAGCAGTTGAGGTGGGGTGACGGGAAGTCAAAATATACTTGAAAAATCTAAATTATGTGGAAATAAAAGCAAGGAATAAGAAGAGAAACTTCAAACCCAAATGTGGAAATAGCTGAAAGACGTACAGAGAGAAGTAGGCAGAGATGGAGCATGGCTTTCACAAGAAGAGGAATGTGGGAAGAGCGCTTGTTCTTTTCTACATAGACCCTGTCTTCTGAGTCCAGCACTGATGTCATTTCACTAAATTCATTTTCATTTAAAACACTCAGTTATTGTCTCCTGCAATGTAGAATACTTCAGCAAATATGGTAACTGTGTGGTGGTTAATGTTGACCATCAACTTGAGTGGGTTTATGAGGCACTCCTCTGGGTGTGTCTGGAGGGTGTTTCTGGAATATGCAGACTAGGAAGACTCTGATTTTATTATTTGTGATTTCATTCATTTGTGATTTCAAAATCTGAATAGAATTTTTTGGAGGTGTTGAACCTTTCTATCTGATGGAGGACGTAAGCCTGCTGAGGCAAGTCAGTGTCCTAGCAGTTTGCTGTGCTTCTCTGTATGCTCAATATGATGTGACTATATCTGCTGTGCCACACACCGTGACAGACTGATACTTCTGATACCATGAAACAGTAATAAATAAATCATTCTTTAGCTGTTTATGACAAGTATTTTCTCACATCAGTCACAAAAGTAACACTTTCTTACATCACAGAATGAGTGTTAACATGTTGCAATATTAAATTAGAAAGCCATAGAGTCATAGATTTCATCAGGTACTAAAACAGTAAAGTACAAAGAACAAAAGTTTTAAAACATAATAAATAAACTTTATATTACACAGCAAAGATTATGTCATAAATGTATTCGAGTTATATAGACTTTTTGAAACAATTCACTCGTTTTTACTGATTTTTACCCTACTAGTCATAAATACTCTCCCACATGGAGAAACGGTATTTTTCCAAGGTTAAGTCACAAATATGTAAAATGAAAACATGAAACTCTCTCTTATAGCAACTAAAACTGTATAAATTAATTAAAGATAGGCATGCTAATTAAGGCATGTTGATTACAGAACACAGTGTCATGATTGCATCCCATTCTTCCAAAATGAATCAAGCTAATAAAGTCATTTTGTAAGGAACACTCGCACCACATTCCTCAAGAAAACAGCTATATTTGTTACATTTATTGTACTAAAAATATTGCAGACTTATTTGATTTGGTCTTGATGATGGAGCTGGTAATGACGACACTGGTGATGCGAGTTTCTATGAAGACTAGAAATCTTAAAATGAGTTCCTTAGACTCTACTCTTGATGTCTACAAAGAGAAAATCAACTTTGGTCCCAAATAGAAACTGTGTCTACGGATCTCAAACTGAGATGCTGACAATTTTTCCCCTCATCCACTTAAATCCTCCCTGAGATCCACCTAGCCAGGCCTTTGTGCTGTCTTTGTCTTACACTCCTCATGGATCAACTTTTCAGTGCTTATGTCTGCACCCCACAGTCTCTGCCTGGACCATTATCAGGTCTCTTGAGGATGTCTGTGTGAAACTTCTTTCGGAGCTACCTGTCTCCAGCTTCTTAATACCAAAGTAGGACACATCACTGTTGTTTTCATCCTCGGGCAGAGTGAGAAAACTGAAACGGAACCTGATCTTTTCACCCTTCTGGTAAAAGTGAATCAGTCCTTCCGTGTGCCACCCATCTGCATTCTGCTCCCACCCATCTCACTCTAATAGTGGGCAGACTGCTGTGCAGTTATATAGATACACTACAGTCCCCGAAAACTATGGATTTGAGCCGGAATTCCAGACTACAACTATAGTTGCTACTGCTACTATTATTTTGGACGTATCAGTAAAGCAAGTCAACACAGCTTTTTTTTTTCATAAAAAGTTCAGAAGCGAATGTTTCAGGGTTCCCATGGTTAACCAAGGTGTGCAGGATCCACACACACTTTTTCTGAAAGCTCTATGATTTAAAACAGGCCCATCCTGTCCAGTTGCTTCCTGGATGTCGTCAAATGGACCACTCTGCTCCAATATGCTTTTCCCACTGACAGACAAAAAAAAAAAAAATAGAAATCATGAGCTAAAATCAAACTGCCTTCCACTGTGTTGTTTCCTTTGGGTATTTCACTACAGAAATGAGGAAAGTGGCTAGCACACTTGCTGCGAAAGAAAAGAGTTTTGAAACTACATCGCGCAATTCAGCCTGTAACTCAGCCAGGGATAGGAGTAGAATTCAAACTCAGACTTTATCCTAAACTCACTATTCTTTCTGCTGTATCAGAATACCTTTTCATCAGTATTTTAAGCAGAACCCTGAACAAGGCCCTGGGGATATAAATGTGCAGCCTGTGTTCAAAACGAACAAATCTATATGGATGAGACATAAAGATGGGGCTAGTTATTCACTGAGTTAGGGACTTAGAGAGATGTCAGAAGTGAGTCACTAAGTAAAGGTTGCCCTTGATGATCTCCCTGCCTGGAAAGATCCCATCTGCCTACACAAATACTACTGTATTTGCCCAGCCAATTCCTGCTCTTCTCTCAGCTCCAGCATCAGGAAACTCGACCCATCATTTCCTAGCAGTTCTCTTTTGCCCTGCACACACCCCATTACAGCTCTACATGAAATATAGGGTTTTTTTTTAAATACAGGTGGTGCCTCCCAATAGATTAAAGTAGGAAAAAAGTTTTCCTCATTAGCAGCTGAGAAAGAGACCCACACAAGGTTTGTTTTATTCAAATGTGAAAGAAGTCTTATAATAGGAATTGAAACATGACAAGTTACTTGTATATGTAAAGCAAAAAGAACTGCTTGTAATCCAGTTAAACTAAATTTTGCCTTGGCTGTTGTTTGTATATGTACACATAAAGCTTCATTTTCTTTCACTTTTTACAAAGATGAAATTTTATCTCTTCTGTAGCTATCAGAGTCCAACCTGGAATAAGGCCCAGTTTGATGGCATAATTAAGCCATGCGTGGTTTTAATAAATGTGATATTCATAATTTATTTTTGTTTAATTTATTATTGTGTGTGAACAATATCTGTGTAAGAGAATGGGTGCTTATGGGCCATGGTGTGCTTGTGAATGTTACAAGACACTTTGGCTGAGATGCTTCTGCTCTCCCGCTGCGGGTTCCAGCATCTTGTCATGCTCTCATAACTTTTGATAAACTCATTTATCAAAGGGATCTGAAAATGAACACATTCACTTAAATGTTTACATCGTATATTTAAAAGATATACTTTAAAAAAGTAAGTTCCAAACCGCTATCCACTGTCTCTTTGGGAGTGTGCATTTGTGCGTATGCACGTGCTTATGTTAGTGTGTATGCATGTGTGTGTGTGCGTTGTGCAAATGTGTTGCACTATAAGAGATTACTGGTGATTACTGGTACTTTGCAAACAGAAGATTGCATTTTGGATGGTCACATACCTTTCCTTGTATTAATATTAATACTACCATCTTCTCAATACTGGGTCTTTCTGAAAAAATGCATTGAATTTGACCAGATTGCACTCAGCGTTTCCACGTGTCTTCATCTTTCAGAAGATAGATGATAGCAAAGGGATCAGTTTTTGTACAGATAGGATTTCTCAAGTTTTTTTTTGTTTCCAGAAAAGTTTTATGCATTTTATTGTTGGAGTGTATGCTTTTGCACAATACACGACTAAAACATTTACTTGAGATTTTTAGGAATTTTCTCTCTTTCTCTCCTCTTCCATAGGATGATAATGCATGCATGCTTTGACTTTAAAAAAGCTAAGTCATGAATAACAAAATAACTTGAGAACAAAACTTTCATCTGGCAGTGGTTAACTTTATGTCAAACTAAGACAATTAACAAAATAATTTCATGTCTTTGTCATTCTTTACTGGACGGCAGGGTTGATCTCTCTGTAGATGAAGATACTAATGCTCTGAGAGATAACTTGAAAGGATCCCCAAGCTTATGAAGTTACGATTAAATTCAACTTTCCCAGACTGGAACTCTGTAGCTGCTCTGAAACACACAACAGCTAGACACCTATTTTAAGCTGATGTTCAGTTGTTCCCTTCGTTATCTCTGTTGGTTCTAGATGATGCATCCACCAAGTGGCTCCGTAAACTTCTGGAGTGTGCAATGTTCTATTTCACAGACAAGGAAATGCAGACTTGGGTTCATGCTGCTTTGTACAGGGAGTAACTTTACAAACAGTTTTGTTGTGTGAGATTGGTGAGATTTCCCTTGAATGGGTTTGGACAATCAGCATTTAATCACCTCTCCGGCATCATGGCCCTCGTGCTGTGTCTGCTCCAGGATATTTCTTCCCTGCAATAAATAGGTCTGTATATCTTCAGGAAGTGTTTGCCTCCAGTCAATTTACAATAATGCAGAATTCCTTTTGAATCTTCTTTAGGTTATGTTCCAAAGCTAGTTTTCTGATACCTGAGAGAAAGGACATAAATGGCAAACCATCCAGTATTTGCAGTTTGTAATACCTAACCTAAAAATAGAAGCATTCTCCAAACCCGGTGCATTCCAGTGAGCCTAGAGACAGCCACAACGACACCTTCTGTTACATGCACTGGCTTTTCCTGAGTATAGCTGATGAGATCAACAAAATATACAGCTCGGTGCAGAAAATGTAGTATAATGCAAGTATCAAAAAAAGGGTTGTTAGACATTTGCTCATTGTATTTTTGTTCTACTTTTACACCTTTGTATATATTACATTAATTTAAGAAGGAAGGGACTAGAAGTATAGTGATGAAATGGTAGTAAAAATTAGTGGGTGGGGATATGTGAAGTCTTTACTTAGAAATATCCAAGCAGTCATGCACTTAAACTTGCTGTAGTAACTGGAGGTGGGTTTCTCCAGCTGTGGAAGGGCACCAGTTCAGGTTAACCGCTGAATACTTTTATGCTTCAAATGTGCAACTGAGGTGCCCCTGTGAGCTTTTATATGATTTTTACAACTCAATGTGTGTAATGTCCAAGTGTATGCTCATGCATGTGTTTGCATTTCTAATTACTATGGTACTTATGTGTGTGTGAATATATGTGTGTAAGTATTTTTGCATATATTTTGTTTATATTTCTCTCTGTGTATTTGTGTCTGTGCATGGGCATATACATATGTGTTTATATATGTATATATTTGTGTGCATGTGTATATGCATGTAAATGTATGTTTTATATATGTTCATACACAAGTATTTCTTAATATCAGTCTTTCTCATATCAAATATATTGCACTAAGAATGTCATACTGAGATTAAAACTTTCATGTTGTACAAAGCTCCAACAGAGGCCACCGTTGATACTCATTACTTTTCACAAGAGCCTAAAGAAATTATGTTTTAATAAATATTGGAAGACCAAAAAACAAAGCTCACTTTTATGTCACTATTGTTGTTGTGGATTTTCTTTTTTTTCTAAAAGTTCTAACATCATAATCTCCTGGACAAACATTGATGGTAACGTAGCTATGGAATTTGAAACTGCAATGAATTCTGTCAAAGTTATTAATTCATATTAACTTAAAAAATGCAATATATGGTTAGAACTATTCTGAAATAGTAACCATCCTGTTTAGGAGAAATCTTTTTCATACATCAGTGACTTAAAGTAAGTCTAGTCAAAAAGACAGCTTGTTTTGGGACTAGTCCACAACAGACTTTGGACTCTGATATCCAAGAAGTGTGTGTGTGTGTGTGTGTGTGTGTGTGTGTGTGTGTGTGTGTGTGTGTAGGAGTACTGACCAATCCCATATGTTCCCAAAATTAACTTTAAGTGACATTCTACTTGGAAAGGCATTGTTCCTGTTTTTTAAATAAAATCATCACAAAAATAATCAGCAAGAAAGAGAATAACTTGGTCTAAAAAATAACTAATATAGACAAAAAAAGTTATAGTCAGTGTTATTTAATACATGGTCCTATAAGAGAAACACAGAAGTAAATAGCTTAAACAGTATCCTACATCTCCCTCACAACTTGCTGCCCCTTGTTGGATTGCGGGTAGGTTGCATCTGCATCCTTGTCCTAGGACAGGCTGAGGAAGAGTAATGAAAAGTTAGAAGTGCATTCAGATGCTCAGCCATAACCCAGACATCACTTCAAGGCCCTGGGAATATCATGAAAGAGGAAGTAGAAGGGGAAGGTTGTGATGAAATGCAGCCTTCGGGACAAGCACATCAATGTAGCATGGACACACAGCAGTTCTGGTCACCTGCAGCAGACCTGCACAAAACCAAAACTAAGTTCTTAACATCTTTCTGTTTCATTTTTTTTCCTTTCCTGTTTAGTTCTAAACATAACCAGGAGGCCTAGAATGCATGACCAACTACATCAGACCATCCACGTCATAGTAACTGATTCCCACCAAAGTTATACAAAGCAAAGAACCTAACGCTGCATTCCAGGGCTTCTTCCAAACATTAATAACAGTGACCACAAAAACAGGACCCTTTTGGAAAATTGTTCTCACATTAAAAATCTTATAATAGCAGATAGGAAAATTCAAAATATTTCAACCTCTAATATTACAGCATTATGGAAAATTTTATTTTTAGGGCAAATATGGCTAAATTATTAAAAAAGAAGATAGCAGATAATGGGCATTGATTTTTTAATAGATACCACAGATTATACTAAGGAATATAAATAGGTTATATACTTTAAATGAAATAGTTTTATAAATTATAACTATTGTACTCATTTAAAGAGGAGAGGGGAGCTGAGATTTATTGAAATTAATTTTCCCCAAATCACACAAGCATGAAATGGTAGACTTGGAATTGCTGCCTCAGGGGTCCACTGTGAGGGTCCACACTTCACCTACTATAATTTCCACAAAATGGGTTTACCATATAAATGAGCTGAATACTTATCTACCAAATATAATTTTATCAAATGATTTTTGACATTCAAACAAAGAGGAAAAATGTGTACAACAAGTTTCTAATCACACATCTTCGCCAAAGCTCCAATTGTTAAAGCTTTGGAAATGGAAACATGTTGCATTTTGTTGTTCTTGTTGTTTATGGAATGCAAAGTACACTCGGTTATCATTATCAAGTGATGAGTCAACGTCTTTGGGGTCTGTCGGTTTGTTATAAGATACCACCCACTAATTTTGGTTCTTAAGGTTCTATTCCAGTGTCTCTGGTCAGTGAATGTAGTTTGACATCAACCAGCCTCATCACTTCTGATATGTGCATAATCGTTTCTTGTGAATATGTCTGCCCTGAGGGTAGAAATTTTACCCCTTTTAAACTCCAGTTATCATGCCTGCAGCTTCTGCATGGAGGTAACTGTCAGTTCTGTTACTAAGCCCTCAAACTCTAATATTTCAGGATACAAAACATGGTAAGCAACTGACTGTACTTTAACACAACTTCCCTTTAGGTTTTCAAACACCAAAGAAGCTTTCTTTTCATAAGATTGAAAACCTAGTAATTTGGTTATTTTTAAAAGAATAAATTATTATATATCAAACCTGAAGCTTTTTTCATAAGACAGCTGCTACATGCTTTTCTTAAAACTAAAGGAAAGAAAAAATTATTAATTGGTGAATTTTGAATAGTATACTTGTTTTAAGTCTTCATCAAGTTTTAAGGAAAGTTGTTTGGTTATCCTCTAGAACATAAAAAATTGCAAAAGATATATCTGTGTAGTCTTTGATCTGTAGCTGAGTAATTACCCTTTATTTGTTATTTTTATTGTTATTTTTGCTATTTTAAAATAGAAAATAAGTTACATAGACTTACGATAAAAGGAACTACCACAGATGTCTGAACAAGTATATGTAGCTTGAAAGTATTTTAATTATGACAAGTTTGGCTGCTTCTTTTTGCTAAATGATCTAAAAATAATGAACACTTCAGGTCGGCATTATCCTAATATTCAATTATTTGCTAAATATACTCAGAGCATGTGATGTGGGAAATCTGCTTTCCTAGACACTTGAAACATCTCAGCAAACCCAAAAGGCCAAAACTTCTAACCTTCTGGAGCCAATTTTTTATAGAGAAGAAAACTTCATATATATTGCTGAAGTAAGTAAATCATAGGGCATTTGGAAAGATCATGAATGTGGAGAAAAGAGACAGACGAGAAACACAGTGAACATGAATGGGGGAGCTTGGCCTATGGAAACTGGTAAAGGAAACCTGTGGTGAGGAGGATATTTGGATAGAGACATGACCAAATATTTAATCCTAGAGGAAGAACAATCCACGCAGGGGTTATTTATTTATTTATTTATTTATTTATTTATTTATTTATGCTTAAGTTATACAATGGTCAAAGTTACTTCACTCACAGTAATCTTTTGTTCACTTGCCTCTGTCAAAAGACCTAAAATCAGGTATATGCCACTGTACGTGGATTCTACAGATTTTGAAGTCCTTGACCCCAAGAAAAACATATTACTCAAATTTTCTCTCTTCAAAATATGGCGTTGTGCCTGACGTGGTAAGTGCTCATCAAAAGCCACAAAAGGAAGAGAATGAAAAGGCAAAAGAGAAAACAAAAAAAAAGAACAATAGAGACGCAGACACAAGAACCCTGCCTCAAACTCATGTGTTTTTTACTGGTTCTTCTAAAAACTATCATATTTTACATTGCTGATATGATGTAGAAGTGTATCATAATTTTATAGTATAAAATTTACATATAATTACATTATGTATAAAAGTATATCCTTCTGTAAATTAAAGATATGAAAGTATTATGAAAACATTATCATTCAAATTCACTAGCTTCTCCTTTGCTCTGTTTTCTGCCTGTAAAGCTCAGTTCATGTCCCATATACATGAGCTTCTGCAGGGCAGAAGCTGTTCCTCCCCTGAGGTTAGAGAGTGTGACCCTATCTGTCATAGCAGAGGGAGCATGGCCCTCTCCGCCATAGCTGTATGTACCCCTATCCAAAACCCTTTGTGGGTTTGCTTGTTTATTGAGATTGGGTCTTACACTATACATCAGGTGCCCTAAACTCACTATGTAGCCCAGGCTAGCTTCCATCTTCCTGCCTTGGTCTCATAAGTGTTGGCATTATAAACATAATCCACCATACCCTGTTTTCTTCATGGTTCTTATCAAAGCCTGAAATTATCTCATCTCATCCTTTATTTCTATGTATATTAGATACCGAGGATCCTAAATACCATAGAAATATTAATGACTGAATATATCCTTTTTCTACCACCTTAAATCCTGAAGTTTCTGTACACTAAGGAACCTGAACAAAGTAGACACACAATGGATGTATCTAGAACAATGAAACAAAAGGAGGAAAGAAAGGGTAGAGAGACGAGAGGGATGAGGGAGGGACAAAAATGAAGGAGAGATAGAGGAAGGAAGGAAGGAAGGAAGGAGGGAGGGAGGGAGGGAGAGAGGAAAGAAAGAAAGAAAGAAAGAAAGAAAGAAAGGAAGGAAGGAAGGAAGGAAGGAAGGAAGGAAGGAAGGAAGGAAGGAAGAAAGAGGGAGGGAGGAAGGAAAGATGGACAAACTAAAGAAGTGGCTACAGAAGGCACAAGTGTCAACAATTTATGTCTTGGAAGATACAGATTCTTTGGAGATTGTGTTAAAATTAAGAGTTTCAATAAAAGTGCATTGTTAATTCTCTCAAATACTTGGGATATGTTTCCTTATTGCTATGAATCATAGGCTTAGCATACAATAATTTTTGTTCTTTATCAAGTCAAAAGTTTTCACCTTTTCAGTTAAAGAACAGTCTGTTGCTTTCCCTTTGAGTATCTTAACTGTTAGTAAGTAAAGTAAGACAATGCCATAATGGGGAAAGTCTGATGGGTGGGTAGTCTATGCAGAGTGGACACCTGGGCAAATATTTGTGTCTGCATCTGAAGCAGGATGCACCAGTGTTCATCCTGACACTCAAAATGTCACAAAACAGTTAAGAATTGTCTATTCTGAGATTTTTTCCATTCATATTTCAGACCATGATTAGCTGCAGTTGACTTAACAGAGACAGTAAAACCGCAGATGGAGTAACTTTAGAGTAAGATTTTTAAAGTCATTTTTAATGTACGCATTTGGCAAAAAGTCTAGTTACATAGCAACAGATGGCAATGTGTAGTTCTCAAAACATGCACAATTATCTGATTTTCCTGGCTAATAAAGGTATGAAGAAGTTCACTCACTAAGCAATGCTGAAAATGTAAACTTATACAATCTATGAATTAACCTTTATCATATGCCTGTATGCACTGGAAAATTTTTCTGTATGTCATATAAAAAATTTATTATTATCCATGATTTCTAGAACCCACTGAGCTCTTGGAATATGCTCAAATGAAATACAACTATAATAATTACTGGCCATTAACCTATTTTGAAATTTTTGAGCTAATCAATGAAGACATCATTAAAATAAAACATTATTCACTAAGTAGCTCTTATCTAGCCAAACTGTTTGGGTTCATATTTTTAATCAGTATTCAAATATCTTTCTAGATTCTCCATGCTTATTTTATCCATCACTTTCTTAGTTCCTCTTCTTCCTGCAATGATAAAATATCCTTGCAAAGCAGCTTAAGAAAGAATGGGTTTATTTATCTCACAATGTCATGTTATAGTTCCCTATAGTGTGGAAAGCACAAAGGCAAGCGTTTGAGAGAGTTGGTCACTTTGAATCCTTAGTCAAGAAGCAGAAAGCAATCTAGATTTCTCCTTCTACACATTCGAGATCCCCTAACTAGGTAATGGTGCCATCCATGATAGGTCGGTTGGATCATCTCAACTGACATCAGATAATACCCTCAGACATATCCAGACACCTATCTCCCAGGTGACACTAACTTCTATCCTTCTGACAACACCACAGCTTCATCCCTTTTAAATACCCGAGAAATTATCAATTTTAGAAACCAGAAATTTAGAAAGATATGTTAAAGACAAAAGTACACATATTTAGGAAAAGAATCCAAATTAAAGAAATTGACATGTATGTTCTTAAACAGAACATAGCATAACAGAGAGGGTTTTGTTTGCAGATAAGCTCTGAACTCAGATTCACCTAAAATAAATATTTGTGTTATGGTCCAGTTAAAGATTTTTTTTAAGCTGGAAGCTTTTCATAAAAGGCAGATAATGACATAAAACAGCCACAAATCTAAGTCATGTGATACAAACAAACAAGAAAACCATGAGAAGACAAGTAGGGATCTCTCTTTCATGATTTCTGTTTCTCACTCATTAAAGAAAGAAATCCAACAACTATAAATCAAATTGGAAGCAAAACTATAAGCGCTGGAAATACTCTTAGATTTTCACAGCAGTTCAGCATCTCAGACCTCAGAACTGTAATGAAGAAATATGAGCTCTGCTTAGCCCACACTTATGTGCTTATGCATGTGTACATACATATGTATGCTACCATTCATCACTATAATATAGATACTAGTTAGCAACATACTATGTTAACCATAACGCATTTCTGAAACATGCTAATTCGAAGAAATGGGCTGAGACATTAGCAGTTTCAGTGTGTGTGAATATATGACACAGAGTGGGGAAAGAGGAGGAGGTTAGAGGGTATGTCCTAGGTACCCACTGTGCATTATTCACTATGCAGGACACTTTACAATGTTTCTTTCACATAATACCCTAAACATGAAAATCACATGATACCCTAAACATGAAAATCAAGTAGCAATGCAGACTTTCTCCATTCTTGCGGCTGTTATCCAGGATCCAATCACAACATTCCCTCCGTGGTAGGCCCAAGACACTTAAACTTGCTAGTAGGAGACATTCAGGATGTCAGAGTTCCATCTCCTAAATGAAATGGATAAACTACCCCATCAGCCTTGACTGTGCTTTGTTTATATTGATGAACGTTTTAAGCAAGGCTTGTTAATGACAGTGTTTGATGGTCAGCTGTATGGTGTGTAGGCCCAATGTTTTGCCCGAGCATTTGTGAGTTCATTCAAATTGTCAGTAGTTAAAATGAATCCTTCTCAGTTGACAGAAGTTAGCTCTGCAGGGTTCAAAGGGCATAGACTCTGCCTGCATAGAAACACAGAGGGTAAGTCTCTATGTTTGTGTCCACATCATTGCATTCTTTTTTCGAGGCAAATAACAAAACCTGCTTTCAGCTGGAAAATCTACCAGGATAGCCAGTCGTTTTGCAATAACATAGGCTTTCAGCTGAGGATGGAAGGAAGATCAATGTGAGATCAAAGTCAGTGAATTCTCCCAGAAATGACAATGCATCTTTGTGTTTGGATGTGTGAGACATTTACCTATTCCTTCAGTTTATTGTTAAAATCCTCAAGCTCCAACCTAGACCTTAATCCAGAGCTCTTCTTCCAGGTATTGGGGAAACGCCATGCAGAGTCTATGAAGTAGCTGAAGGTCATGAATATAACGCAGGACTTGGGCAGAGAGAAAAGTAACTGTTGTCTTATGCCCCATTGACTGAGTCTTAGAGAGCGCGACTCCCATTACCCACAATGAAAATCTGAGTCCCTGCATATGCTTTGTCCTTTCTATCTCAACAGTTTAGTGTCCCCAGTCCTTTGAACACTCAGATCGTGATGATAGAAACATTTCTTTAGGTTTACTAGCCTAGAATACCCTCATTTCCCTCAGTCTTTCCTTTTTTCCTGAAATTATTTTTGTCCTCGGCTCAGGACACCTCCCCTCACTATTTTATTGTTACCTTACCTCCCTATCCACAATCATTATCTATTCCTCTTTGTTTCATTTCCATCACAGTTTCTGAACGTTCTTCCTTAAGATCCTTTCATTCTGCCTAAGCTTCAAGACCAGATGCTCCGTGAACCACTATACCAAAGACCTCTTGCCTGGTAAATGGAGAAATCATTTATCAGGGTTCAATTCAAATGTTACCTTTTCTATAAAATCTTCCTAAATTCTTTACTTTCCTGTTCCTGGGCATGCATTATTTGCATGATACATGCACATATGTGTGCTTTTGTGTGCTTACACATGCATGTGGCAATTCTAACAATGCACATATTTAAAAGCAAAGAATGCTGCTTCTCTTTTCCTAGATTTGCTCACAATTGGTGCTCAATAAGTCCTTGTAAAAGACTGCCAAACATATAGACAAATGAACAATGTGAC